>NC_092211.1:5726730-5748374 GCF_043381705.1 Parasteatoda tepidariorum
TGTAACTCTTTCAAAAGTACATAAAAATGGTTGCCATCAGGGGTGTACATGTAGATTTATTAAATACACCTTGTGCACCACCTAGGAACCAAATCTAGAACCCGACACTCGAAATTTTTACTCTGTTACAATCGTACCCTGTTACAATTGACCCCACTCTCCCCTACAGTTAAATGGCATTTTAGCAATGTTTGGATGAATAAGCTATAATATAAGCAATAAGATCAAATTTAATGTAACTAAATTATTTAAAATAAAGTTAAACGAAGTCTCTAATTTGAAATTCATTCAAATTTTTTGTCTGTAAAATTTATTTATGAAACATTTTGCAAATATATTTCTATCCGAAAGTGTAAGTTCCTTTTACAAAGATAAAGGACTGCATGAATAGTAATTTTTAATTTCATTCTTTGAAAAGAAATTTAATATTCGAATTGAAGTAAAAATATTCATAGAGCAAACCTTTTAAGAAAATGGGATTTTACTAACTCCGTAGCTTGTATATTGCAGTTTTACTTACTTAGAATATTTGTTTTATAATTTGAGAAAAGTTCTTATACTTTATTAGAAACCATGCAAATGTACATTTTAAGTTTAATAATAATAATAATTTAGAGATTTGGACACAACTGAATCAGACAAATATATAAAATTCAAAAAAATTATTATGTATAATTTGTCATATGCTGTAATAACTTTTTTTTTTAAAAAAAAATTCACGTTTAAATAAGTTATGGAGCAAAATGGGTAAATTGTAAAGATTTTACGTAATAGTTTTTGAGCACTTTAAAATTTTATAAAATTTAGTGTATATTAGTTAGTTGAGTTAGTGAGTTAAAAAGAGAATTTTTCATCTGCAATAGCAAGTGCTAAAGCATGAGTTCTTAAAGAAAAAAAAAACACGGTTCTTGACTTTAGTTTACAATTTTCATGACAGATGGCGTTAATCTCTAAATTAAAGAAAATGAATTGAAAACCACAATATACACAACACATTATGACATATTGTAATGTATTTTTATTTTTCCCCTTGATTTACGCATCGTCTGTTTTCAATGCCATTTTTTTAAATTTTATAACAGCCGTTGAACGGTTGACCCAATTTTGGGTTTAAGACAAGTAATGTTGAACTCCGTAGCCTTCTAATTTTGAACAAAAAGACAAGGGAACTCCTGGATCAAGAACTAGGAGAAATTTACCTTCGTGTTGGACTTTTTGATGGAACTAACCCTCCTTATGCGTCAGATTTAGAGAAAAACCACGAAAACCTCCCACGGTTAGCTTGGTTTTAATGGGACTCGTAACTCATGATTCGTCTACCACTGAGGATATTTTACGTCAGCACTGTGGTCGATGCAAGTCGGATGCGGAATTCGTATATACCAACCATCGATGGGATTCGAACCAGGTTAACCTCATTGGAAGGCGAACACTCTATCCCCTGAGCCACCACGACTCCTTCAGTGCAATATGTCAAAACTGAACTGAAACTAGAGAGAAAAATTTAATGTCCTGTCACCTGAATTTTCGAAATACGCACATATACATTTTTAATTTAACCGCTTACATATTATTTTTATATTATTATTTCAGATATGCAATATGTTCAATGAATTTAAATATTGAAAACTGAGATTTCATTTAATATGAACTTATTTTAAAGGAAACATTACAAATATAAATAGAATTTTATTCGAGATATCAGATAAAATTTTCCAGAAAAAGCCATTCTTTTGTATCATTATTATAATCGAAAGAATCGACATTGTAATTGGATTTATGTTACAGCCGTTGAAGGTGTGTCTCGTTAGGGAAAAAGCCAATGAAAAGTCGGTACAATCTAATTAAGGTCATACCATCGAGAAACTATGCCAAAAAGCATTTATTTTGTTAAAAAAAACACTTTCAATATAGCTGATGCAATTAGTTATTCGATACATAAAAGAAAGTTTACGTTACGGCATTGATTGCGAATAATCGTAATTTACTTTTTTTTTTTTTAAATACGCAAGTCTGTGAAATGACATTCCGACTGGACGTGAAATTTTATTTAAAGAAAAAAGAATTCAATAAAAACAAGCAGTTAAATCATGATTAAAATAAGTCTGAAGTAAGGGTCACTTTTTATGTGCCTTAAAACAGTTTGAAGTTTTAAAAAACAAACAAAAACAACAAATATTTTGCGATCGCCTAATTACGATCACTGGTTATCCATGGGTGAAATGCTTTTTTCTTTCTGGATTGACTCCGTTAAACATTTCAAATCATGGGTTTGAAAAACTGTCTCCATGAATGTTTGTCCTTTTTCATATCCTTGCCTCTATGTACGTGTTTCACAAAATACTTTTCCTTCTTCAGTATTCATATTTAAATTGAAATCCCCGTCAAGCCAGTCATTATACGTTAATAATAAAAAAGAATATAAAAATACTGTAAATTATTATGATTTAAATACATTAAGAATGCCTGCTAGTGAACAGTTAAAAGAAGAACAGCAGCGATCACCATAACAACGCATACAATGACGACGCATGCGCACATCTTTACTGTTACTCTTGAACACAGTTGAAATGCGTGTGAACGCCATCAAATCCATATCAAGACCCCTTTTGCCAATGGGTAATAATATTATTTAAAAACAATGCTGGATATATATGACTCATTCATATATTACTGCATTTCTATATAATTATTTTTTCTTTAGAAAAGATGAATTATTGTTTATATATTGACTATATTCATGACTAAAATATCGGGCCTATATTTTTCAGATTAATTCTCCCTCTCTTAATTTGATAGTTTAAATCTATCGGGAAAAAAGTATAACATTCTAAATTTAGTTAGCACTGATAGCTGATCATAATTAAAGTCAACCTATTATATTAATAGAACATGCACATTGAACTTAAGTTATTCAGTCTGATATCGCTTAAATTTCCTATCTACAGTCTCCGGCCATGTTATTAGACTAACTATAAGATTCTATGTAAAATTGTAATTATCATGTGATACTCTATACAGCTGTATTGTTTTTACTCGGATGCATTTGTTTAAGCTCCTGTATCCATGGGTTAACAATGTATAATGCAATACGTTAAAAATAAATACAAATAGGAAGTATGTAAAAAATATCCTGAATAAAACCCCATTGCATGTATGTTTAAATATGTAAGTATTGCATTTAAAATCGTGCAAAACATGTCAGTATTAAAAAACAACTAATAATTTGATCTAATTATTATAATACACTAATATAATGCTTGGTATAATAAATATTCTATATTTATATAATAGATCGTATCATTTATCCTATCGTCAAATTTATGTTATATATCGTCTCATTTAACTAATTGATTCACTAAAGTAAGCAAAAATGTAAACCGGTTACCGACGAGTAAAAACGATAAAGCTGTATAGAGTATCACCTGATAATTAAGATTTTACATAGAATCTTTATAGTGAGTCTAATAATTTGACTAGGGACTCTAGCTTCTAAACTATTAATCCGATCTTTTTTAAATTGATCTTAATCAATCCTACATTAAAAATTCAGCAAAAAATATGCTTTACTTGCCTTTTTAAGAACAATTTAAATTCTTTACCCGTGAATTATTCCCTTTCCCTCAAAAAAGGGTGAATTATACAGAGTCCCATGCGTCATTTATAATAACATGAACAAAGCTTACAAAGAAAAAATATTGGTTATCGATTTTCGGGAGAAAAAGTGTCATTTTGCTAGGCACCAACGGTTCCCAAAACGTGTTTCGCGGAACCAAAAGTTTCCTTGGAATAATCACGGACTTTTCGAGATTTAGGTTTTTTTTTTAACCTGTTATAATTTTCTAACCTATAACTACATTTTTATCCAATCAATAATACGTTATTTATTTAATGTTTCGGATGTTTTTTTTTAATTATTCAGGCAAAACGTCATTGAAAAAATAAATAGCAATAAACTAACAAAACAATTCTAATATGAAATATATTAAATAAATTATCAAAAAGATAAGTATTTATGTATGAAAAATACTAACTGATACTAGCATTTGCTCCTAAATCGTTTTGTTTTAAAAAAAGTGTTTACTGAAGTACTTTTTAGTTTTCATTTCAGTGAAAACCATTTACAGCTTATGTTATTCGTTCTTTCCTTTTGCCCACTCCAAAAACAAGTTCGAAACTAGAGAGATAAACGGAAAGTGACGTAGTGTTGGTATCTCGATCCTGATTGGTTGTTGAAAGAAGCATTTGTTTATGTAAGCATAGGTTCTTCCCATTCTACTTTGAGAAAGACAAGCCCATGAAGTATCAATTCTCTTAAGTGACATGTTCTAAATTCTTTCACAAAGATTCTTTCTTAGAGATTTCCTTTCTTTCCCTATATATTTACGCAAAGACTTAACACGAAGACAGGCACGACGCCATGTGGAACACAAGCAAATTAATTTTGCATCGAAGTTGATAATTACACAATAAAATAAATAAACAAATAATAAATATAAGTCGAGTAAAAGCGGTAGACGAGAAAGAATTACAATTCGATGTGCTATACGGATTCGTATTTAATTAACTTATCGTTACTTAGCATTCTAATTTATGTAGAGAAACTTAAGTAATTAACTTAAGTAACTTAACAAATTAACTCAGCTTTAATACGAAATTTTGCTGATAAAGATTAGCTGGCACTGACGTCATAGGTCACATGTGTGGGTATGAGAGGTCTTCTTCTTCTTGAAGAGCAAGAACCCAATTCAACAATAAATTTGTTGAATTGGGCCTAGCCAAAAACCTAACTTTTAGACTATTACACGGGAGAGCAAATTTTTTGGTGCATCCATGTAAATACTTGATTTTCGTAAGTTCTAATACGGAGTTATCAAATCTGAAATTATTTTCCTCATAAAGCTACAGAATTTTTTTTAAATCAAATTTTTAGTCTATTTTCTGCCGAAATGTAAAAGTTTGAAAACAGGGTAGGTAACAGATATTTGTAACAGGGGGTCGCTTAAACAATGCGACAAACTTCTTGGAGAGTTAAGGCACATCATCTGAATTAAAGGTGCATAGAAAACCATGCGCGGAAATGACACCTAACGCTGGATTATTGTTATTACCTATTCTAAAGCACACGAAGAATCAGTTCATAGTAGAAAATCTCTCCAAGCCAAGTATGACGTCATCTGTTATTCAATTTTAATTCCGATGATGCTTTTTAACTTCTCTGGAAGATAGGCACTACATTTTTGCGAACACCTGAATGACGCTTTTGATAGCTAGGAATCAAATTTAAAAGGTTTGTCAAAATCCAACTGAGTACTTATTAGCTATTATTAATTTTACGAGCCAGCAAATTTCCTTTACAAGGTTTTTATGCCAAAGGAAACTTTAATTGTTATAAATTTTCTTCATTTACGTTAAAAGAATACACAAGTCTAAGACAATGAACTATACATTTTAAAGCAAAGAATAAACTTTAAAAAAAAATAATTTTGCTTTATGGCACTGTTCCAGAAATAAACCGAATAAATGAGTACTTGAGTTAAAAAGTTAAAATCAGTCTTTACATTTATTTGACACTTTAAAGCGGTAATTAAGAAGAAGTTAAGGAGGAGAATTTGTTTTAACTTTTTGAGCATACTTTTGCTGTTAAAAATATTTCATTATATAGTTGTGAGACTTAGGAGATAGGACGTAATTGATCTAAGCCTTAACTGTGTGTTCTCAAATATATAATTTCTATTCGTTTTGGGCAACTATCCTTCATTGTTTCACAACCTCTTATCTTATATTTATCGGGTGTAAGGGTCATGTATTTGGGACTGCTTTTTCGAGTTGTCACCGATACAAACATCACTTATGACCTTCTAAGGTTCGAATTTTATAATAACCTTGACAGAAATATATCTCCACAATTTGCAAATGAATCAAATCTCTATATTTGATATCAATCATAGTTATTTGCCTGCCCAAACAAAATTTTAGCGTCATTTACTATAACATCGCTATGTATAATATTCCCGATAGTGTCATAGTTGATGCAGCTATGTGTATTATGGATAGCCGTTGACCTGTGTTAATCAGTACTTAGCCTTCTCCTACTTGTGGATGAACTTGTCTTCATGGTACAAATAACTGATAAGTACTGATTTTCTACTATTTTCATTTAAAGGATAAAGTGTAGAATCAGCGTCGCCTTGGTTAGGCGATTTGAAAGCATGCCTATATATACGTATGAAAATAAACCAAGAACCAATCACATAACGGTAAATAGAAATTGTGGTAACCCGAAGCTGACGTCATTAAAAGCAGATGCATCAAGAAAAGAATATCATGGTAACCAGAAGCTGAGTTTCAGCAAAATTTTACAATTGAAATTTGTCGCCAAACTAATGGAATCCCGATTCTACACTCTAACCGATTCTAACCAAGGATAATAATGTAAAATTTGAGAACAATATAAAGTTGGTAGATATTGACCTGTGTTAATTAGTACTTAACGTTCTCCTATTTGTTGGCGAACTTGGCTTCCTGGTTCCAATGACTTAAAAGGACTGATATTTTAATGTTATTTTCATTTAATGGATATTAAGTTTTTCGAATTTAAAATTCACGATCAAAAAAGATTTGAACAGCTTATAATTATTAATAATTGCTATTAAATGTTTTAGCATTAGAATTTCTAAAAAATTAATAGTTTTGAAATTAAAATGCCATTTGGATGAATAATTTCCACTGACAGTGGTTTCTTCAATTTTCTATAACTTATGTTAGCCTGCATATATGTTTCAAACAAGCTTTTACTTTTTCACTTTACGAACATTTTTATTTTTTTAGTAGTTTCGTCAGCTCTTATTTTGGATAGGGAACTGTTTCCATAACAGCGCACGTTTTAATCTACAACAATGGTTTCAACCTATGAAAACTTCTCGACTAAATGGAGACATTATTGTGTTGTCGACACTGGGACTCGAATCTCTGTTAAGCGGGTCATGAGATTAGCCATCTCATTTAAAGTATGTACTCAGCTACAAGGAGCTGAGTTTCTCCATAAAAAGTTCACTGCACATTTATTACAATAATATTAAAAGGCACCCGATGTTGTATACGGCATCCGATAATGTGAAATAAAAATATGAATTCGTACTTATCGTATGGCTTAACTAATGGTGGGAGTCAATTCGTGCAATAAAGGGTGACTGATGCGCGTTAAATCTATCGAGTAGCAAAGCCCTTCATGTTCCCATAACAAATCAATACCTCTGGGGGTACTGATCCAGAAGTTTCCTTGTCTTCTGGATTGGTTCAAACTTACAAGGCTACGGAGTAGTGTAGTGTATCTACCACTACAAAAATGTAATTCCAAATCACTAGTATATAAGACATGTTAACTCGATCCTATGGTGGGGTAACTTTTTATGAAGGTTGACATGGTCAATAATTACTCAATATCCCCACATTGGTGACCCGGACGTGGTGTGAACACGCCTACCGTGACAGTAACGCCCACTACGATTTGAATACGCCCACTTCGATGGATGGTTCACATTGAATAGTTGACTTGCTACTTGTGACTGTGACATTGTCCTCCTCATGCTGTTGCTTCTCAGTCTCGATCACACACAACGTGGAATGCATACACTCGACTGCTAAATGCAACACAGGAGTGACCACGACCCTGAGATTAATACAGCTCTCACGGTTAGCACTCAAAAAGAACGGTGATCTTGATACAGCTCTCCTGGCTTCTCACAAAACAGCAATGAACCAACTAGTGGTGTCGGTATCTGTACATCGAATTCCATAATTCTGGTGGGGAGTACTGTAGTGGATCTACCACTACAAATGCATAATTCCAAATCATTAGTATATAAGACAAGTTAACTCGATCCTATGGTAAGGTTCATTTTCATAAATGAAGGTTGACATGGTCAGTAATTACTCACTATCCCCACAGTCGTAAACCCAAAATTGGGTCGGGTGTTCAACGACGGTTATAAAATAAAATAAAATTCCCATTGGCTAACGCGGAAAAGTTCATGATTGTTTAACAGTATTAGGTTAAAACAATAAAACACCCTTTTTCTCTTAGTTGGTAGTTTGAATGCCACCTTTTATTTTTATTTATTTGAGTGTTTTGGTAAAATTGCAATTTAATAAATTGTTATTTTTCCATTGACTCAGAAAATATTTTTTAGCAATCAAATATAGTGTTCTGTTAATCATTTAGAAACATTCTATAAATCGACTACTATTTTATAAACACTTCTTCACAAAATTTCATAAATTTATGAAACAAAATAAGTATTTGTAAAGACGCAGTACTAAATTTTTATAAATCATCTTGAAAAGCATTTATAAATAATGAGCTTCTAGGGAGTTCCTTTTTTTTATACAATTATAAAACAAATATTTTGCTAAGAAATGGAATATAAATAAAACCGATTTCAGAGCTATTCTTTATTCTATTCGAAAATTGTAACGTTAGCGAAATCCCCTGAAAATATACAGACAGTACTTAGTTTCCCAACCATCATGAGGAAAAAGAATTATTTGAAATAAAATACCGATTCGTTTCTTCAAAAAAAAAAAAATTACTGAAACCTTGTGTTATCAATTTATGATACAATTTTAAAAATAAAGAAGTGAATGAAATGCTTACGTTCCATTAGAATCTTATATACTATTTAAAGAAAGAAAGTTTTTCCCGGTTAATATTTTCTTGAGCAAAATATTACTCTATTTGAGGATTCATTCTGTTCTTTAATTTATAGCTCAAATATTTTTTTTTAAATTTTCTTTGCACTTGCGAAAAAGTGCAAGCAGCCAACAAGTATCAAAATCTCAAAAGAAAAATGTCTATCAAAAATGAATTTTTCAAAATTACTTTTCTTTTTCAGTTTTAGCACGCTTTGGTTTATATTTGAAAACAATGTATATATTTAATTACGCGAAAAATTATAATAGAAATTGTATACAATGCCAAAAATTGATTAATTTTTCAATTTTAAAAAATAAATAATTTTTCTCACATTGCCTTTGGCATCATGTACAATGCTAGATGATAAATTGGTAAAATTTGAAATATGATTACTTCATACTTTAACTAATCTGATTATATGTTATTATTATTAAGTGAAAATTATTTCTCGGGGTTAAAACTACGTTCACGTTATATTAGGGACATTTCGCAAATTTTCACTAGCTTCCGTTCATAAGATATTTAGTAATTGCGTATGCGTCAATTCTGGTGAAATGCGTGAAAAAATGTCAAACTAACGTAAGTGAAAATAAGTTGTGGTTGTGATTTATTTACGTTGCACTAGACCTGCACAATGGCTATTGGCGACGGTCAGGGAAACATCCCTGTGGATCTGAAGACATGCCATCATAGGTTTGATCCTCGGATGGCATCCACGCTTCGGTAGCCCGACGATCTACGCGCGAAGTAAAGCACTCTGCTGCAGAACAGTTTAATGAAAACCTATACCACACACCCTCGGTCTCTTCGTAGACTTATCCAATTGGTCACCCACCCGCACACTGACAGCAGCCAGTGATGCTTGACTATTCTACAGGGACTATTCTACAGGGAACCGTGCCTTAACTATCAGTCCACTGCGGGACTAGTGATAATAATAGATTTCGCAAAATTCATAAGTTAAAAATGCTAGCGTAGTAGTATGTCGTTTGGAGTTTGACTACAAAAGAAGCTTTTGCAATGAACGTAGATGGTGTCTTCGTTCAACCCACGTGATTCACCTGACTCATTTCTAAATTTCATCAACATATTTCTTCAAATTCACTTTCCATCTCCGTGTGTTTTAAGTTCGAAAGGTAGGCTTAAGAGTGTCTTGGAGTCGGGAAAAACTTTGATGAAACACTCGGACAATATAACTAGGTGTTTTTCTTTCCCCCAAGTAGTACAGTTAAGTCGTCAATCACGTCAACATCGACAACATCCCCATTTCACACACTTTTTACACTGTTTGGGAGGTCTGACCATAACTTACTTCAGAAAAAGGCAAGTGGAAATTCCTGTCATAAATAAGAAGCAAGAATTTCTCCTTTTTCTGGATATTGTATCAGTTTTGGAGTAATAAGCCGTTTATCTTTTTTATAACAACCAAATTAAATTTCGAGAAATTAAATTTCCAAATTAAATTTTTTATAACAACTAAATTAAATTAAAATTCTTATTATTTTAATAAACGTAAAATTATAAATTTCAATTTAAAAAAACATTATAAAAAGAGATTTTCTTTGTTTCATTATTCACTCTTTGAATTTTACTCATATATTCTGTAAATGCCATGCAAAGAAGAACAAAAAAATTTTTTTATTCGATAGACATTAATTACGCATTTTATTGAAATTAAATATAATTTTTTTAAAAAAAAATTTACTGTTATTTTATACATTAAGTGTCTCAGAAATGTAAAAATGTATGTGATTATTGGCGGAATTCTACGAATGTCACGACAGTTGATTCGCTGCTCAATAATCTATTTTCCGACAAAATTTTCTCGGAGTTCCGTTAATCTAAAATTTAAATTTTGTTACTTAAGTAAAATCTCGTTAACGAGACATTAATTTCACCCATACCTCTTTTTTTTTTCTAAGTTCTCAATCACGCGCCATGACTTTTTTATGCGTTGATTTCTTCGAGAAAAACGCAACTTCGGATAAACTTCGAGAACACGAGACTAAAAAAAAAAATTTAGAAAAACGAAACAAAAAGACCCACACGTGGCAACAACACAAAGACAACTAGAACACCTAGTCAGAAAATGCAACACACAAATACACTGGGTGGCAGCGCACACAGGTAACATAGGCAATGAAGCAGCGGATTTAGCGGCTAAAGACGCAGCAGCAGGTCACGGGATTCCCAGCGGTGTTCTGCTTCCACCATCGAGCCTGAGAAATAAACTTAAAAACATCACACAAAAACTTTGGCAAGCATACTGGGACGAAAATGAAAAAGGCTATACAACAAAATCATATTATCCTAAAGTAGACACAGACCGACTCATAGGCCATCCAGCAGCAATACAATTCCTTACAGGACATGGCTTCTTCCCCTCATTCTTACACAGGATGCAGCGAATAAACACAGACACATGCCCATGCGATGACACAGGTACCCCAAGTCACTACCTACATGACTGCCCACTAACTGAATCATACCACCTCAAAAAACCCAATGAACAAGGCAGAACGATATTTGCAGACAGTTTCAAAAACAAGCATATTATGCAAAAACTAATAAATATTCTAGCCATAACCAGAAACATCACAGACAATATGTCATAAACCTTATAATAACTTTGTAAAAATACTGGCAGCAAATACAATGTTGAGGTGTCAGGGCTCCAGGCAAACCATTGCTGCAGCATAAAAACACACTNTATATTCACAATTTTCATAAATGGAGATAAAAATTAATTGGAAATAATACAGAAATCTCTTGCGTAAATTTTTATTAAAAAAAAATTAAATAGTTACTTTTTTTTCCTCCATTCCAAAAGATTGGTTCCTTTTTTTTTCTTACGCTTACTGGACAAATCCAGCCTTTTATTTCACTTTGAAAAAAAAAAATTCACAGCGTCCCATATTAGTAATCTGCAACAAACTTTCCTTGACAAAATATATACATGAAATACAAACGGGAAATGTAAGCGAATGCACAGAAGTCATAAATCACATTGAAAGCTGGCTGCAATCTCCTGCGGTGCAAAGTGTAATTTTCGCTGTGGGTAATTCTGTTGAAAAATGTTTTAGAAGGGGAAGGAAAGTTTGAGTCTGATGATCAGAATTATTGAAACTAATTTACGTAATTTGCATTAAACCTAGAATTAAAATATTAATGTTGTTGTTGTTAACGTATGCCTGTTTAGGCAGGGGGTGCGATTGTTCTTGTTTCCCAGTGGCGCCATCTTTGGTCAAGAATTTGACTTCTGCCACACCCATACGTCACACCCGTTTGTAGGGCGGACCCATTCATTCATCCATTCGCATATCGTAATTTTGACTTGAATCAGAGAACGATCGATCTCCAATCCAGTACCCCCAGAGATATTGATTTGTTATGGTAACATGGAGGACTTTTGCGACTCGACTTATTTAACGTGCATCAGTCACCATTTACTACATGGGGAAGTCTTCGGTCGGTGGGGTTTGAACCCACGAACTCTTGGACATAGGCCCAACTCCCTACAGACCAGGCTACTAGGCCCTAAAATATTAATCTTAGGTTAAAGAGAGTTTCTTAAGCTTTTAATCCAGCTTAAAAACATTTTCCAAAAATGCTTAAAATAAGCTTGTAAATACGGCTTATCTCCTAAATTTCAAGTCTTTTTTAGAACACGTTAGTATTAAAAAAGTTTTAAAAATACATAAAATCTGCCAACTAAAAATTTTGTAACTAAGCTTAATAGTAGACATTCCAAAGCGTAAAATGAGACAAAAAAAATTCCAAAATATTAATTAGTTAATAAATAAAGAGTCATCTAAGAATCATATAATTCTTCATAGGATAACACAGGGGTCGGGTAAAGTAGAATCTCACTCCCAAGATGCCCTTCTATGGAACAGCGTGCTTGTAGCTTTGTCTTTGTAGCGTTAATCATACTCACTTAACGCAAATATTTTCACGTACTAAGTGCCCATCTCAATGATTTCTGGGGGTGACCTCAAATATGCTAATTGTTTAGTGCTAACTATTAATTAAATTATGAAATCGAACGCAAAAACGTACTTTCTCTGAATAAATATATATATATTTTTTACATATTTGGATTCTTAATCTTCAAAATATAGGGGGTAGCGGAAACTGGGAAATGTAGTCCCCATAGTTCAGTCAGGAGAGCGATTCAAAGTTTGGACCCCTTAATGTTAATTTCACTTTTTGCGCTTTTAGTCATATTTTTAAAACTAATTAAGCAATTCAAAAAAAAATTGCACTCACTCATAAAACTCATTTTCCCAAAGATAATTTCATGAAAAAAATAATTTTTAATAATCATTTATTATTTTTTATTGTTTAATCAAATTGGGAATGAAAAAAATTTTGAATTATATGGTATGAATTTTTTTATACCATATTAATATACATTTTTTTTCAATTGAAAATTCTAAAGTTTCAACTGTTTTTATTTAGTAGAAGCTGAGAAAAATTACAATTAATTATTTAAAAAAAAAATAATTTGGTGACAATGAAGAAATATTTAAATGGGATGATTAACATTAAAATGTGATTAACTTACGAGGAACTTGACTTCGTGCGGGAAGCGTAAAATTTCATTCATATTTTATCGCTAATAACCGATTGCTAATCTTTTTATTTTTTTTAAACTATAAAATACGACGTTTCTATTTTTGTCGTTTAAAAATTTATTCATAATTTAGTGAAGAAACTTGAAAAAAACATTTTATTCATCGAATGTCGAGTTTCATAAAAGCATGCTTCTGATAGAATATTATTATACACTAGATTGTGCTTATTTAACGTGATTATATTTTATTTTTTAGTTTCTTTTCTCAATAATTAATACAATTTCAAAAATATATATACCTATGCATAGATTTGGAATAATATATTTATCAATTTCTTCAATATATATTTTATAATTACTAATACGAATACGTAGTTAACATTTTTAAGCATCTTAAAATTTCTCAACATATTATACATCGTCTTAATCTTAAAATACATTTTTTAATCAACTCTCAGGGAGTGTTTCGCCAAACTATTTTACCAACTATTTAATTAAATTCTAACATTTTTAAAAATCTTATTCTTTACGCTACTACGCATATTATTTCTTTATTAATATACATACTAATCTATTTTTATAGTTCTTTAATTTAGGTTTTCTTTAAAGTAAAATTCCTTTTAAAATTATTGTCAATTTTTTTTAAAAGAAAACCTTGAATTATTGCCGCTAGAAAGAAACCTTGCTAAGAAATTAAAAACATTCTGCTGTTTAAAATTATTTGATGCAAAACAGCTGACTATTTGCTGAGCATACTACTTTTTTCGAAAAATAAATATAAATTATTGATTTTTTTTTCACTGTTTCTTGTAACTTCAACATAGATTACCTAAAATAGTGTTGATGCTTTATAAGTCACTACAAAGAGTATATCTTACGTAAAACTTATTTTAATATCGACTGAAGGTATAAGTAATAATCTAAGTAGTCTTTTTATTTTAAATTATTGCTGCTTTTTGATAAAACTAAAGTAAATATGAAAAATTGCGTAATATATTCACAATTTTCATAAATGGAGATAAAAATTAATTGGAAATAATACAGAAATCTCTTGCGTAAATTTTTATTAAAAAAAAATTAAATAGTTACTTTTTTTTCCTCCATTCCAAAAGATTGGTTCCTTTTTTTTTCTTACGCTTACTGGACAAATCCAGCCTTTTATTTCACTTTGAAAAAAAAAAATTCACAGCGTCCCATATTAGTAATCTGCAACAAACTTTCCTTGACAAAATATATACATGAAATACAAACGGGAAATGTAAGCGAATGCACAGAAGTCATAAATCACATTGAAAGCTGGCTGCAATCTCCTGCGGTGCAAAGTGTAATTTTCGCTGTGGGTAATTCTGTTGAAAAATGTTTTAGAAGGGGAAGGAAAGTTTGAGTCTGATGATCAGAATTATTGAAACTAATTTACGTAATTTGCATTAAACCTAGAATTAAAATATTAATGTTGTTGTTGTTAACGTATGCCTGTTTAGGCAGGGGGTGCGATTGTTCTTGTTTCCCAGTGGCGCCATCTTTGGTCAAGAATTTGACTTCTGCCACACCCATACGTCACACCCGTTTGTAGGGCGGACCCATTCATTCATCCATTCGCATATCGTAATTTTGACTTGAATCAGAGAACGATCGATCTCCAATCCAGTACCCCCAGAGATATTGATTTGTTATGGTAACATGGAGGACTTTTGCGACTCGACTTATTTAACGTGCATCAGTCACCATTTACTACATGGGGAAGTCTTCGGTCGGTGGGGTTTGAACCCACGAACTCTTGGACATAGGCCCAACTCCCTACAGACCAGGCTACTAGGCCCTAAAATATTAATCTTAGGTTAAAGAGAGTTTCTTAAGCTTTTAATCCAGCTTAAAAACATTTTCCAAAAATGCTTAAAATAAGCTTGTAAATACGGCTTATCTCCTAAATTTCAAGTCTTTTTTAGAACACGTTAGTATTAAAAAAGTTTTAAAAATACATAAAATCTGCCAACTAAAAATTTTGTAACTAAGCTTAATAGTAGACATTCCAAAGCGTAAAATGAGACAAAAAAAATTCCAAAATATTAATTAGTTAATAAATAAAGAGTCATCTAAGAATCATATAATTCTTCATAGGATAACACAGGGGTCGGGTAAAGTAGAATCTCACTCCCAAGATGCCCTTCTATGGAACAGCGTGCTTGTAGCTTTGTCTTTGTAGCGTTAATCATACTCACTTAACGCAAATATACGTAGCATCTGAAATAAAGCACGCGGAGTTGATTTAAATCCTGTTTACGGGGGAACGTACGGAAGCCAGCTTAAAAAGTGCTAAATCCCAATATTATTAATTTTTTTTAAATTAGCTGAATGGCCGTTAGCCGTACGTAAACAATTTATAAATCAGCACTGAGCAACACTACGAATTCTGCTCCAGACCAACACGTGATGTTTAAAAGGCACCACAATGTGCGGTATTTGTACAGTAAATGTAGTGTACAGTACAAAGTAAATGTACAGAATTTGTACAGTTTTACAAGAACACGTGAAAGAAACAAGTGGCAACAGATTTTCTCGTGAAATTCGTTTTACTTATAGTTATATATTTGATGCCTATTAAATCTGCAATTAATATCATAATCCCAGTTTTTGTTTTTTTAGTACGTAGTTTATATTATTATTTCAGTTAGTACCTATGAAGAATATTGATTGAACATCATCGAAATCAAGTATAGCGTAGTATATTTTTTTATTTCTCTTATACGATTTAGAATCATTGCTCTTTTAATTTTACTTTACAGTACACAGCTTTATTTTTTTTTAATTTCAATTATTTTATATGAGCCGTAGTGGTTGAAGGGATAGGCCGCACGTAATGGGGTGACCCTGATTCGAATCTCAGCGTCGGCTGCTTGATACGAATTCCGCACCCGGCTTGCACCAACCACAGTGCTGACGCAAAATATCTTGAGTAGTAGATGGATCATGGGTTAGAATCCCCTCACCGTCAGGCTAACCATGGGAGATTTTCGTGTTTTTTTTTCTCCATGTAACTCAAATAAGAGTTAGTTCCATCAACAAGTCATGCACGAAAACGAATTCTCCCAATACTTGATCCAGGAATTTTCTTGTCTTCTAGATTAGGTTCAAAATTACAGGGCTACGTAGTTGACCACTGGTAGGCGCAAAGTCAAAATTGGGTCGGCTGTTCTACGACTTTTAAAAAAAAGAAAAAAATGTTTAGTTTATACTATCAAAATTAATGGAATGTCATTGGCATGAAAAATAGTATGTTGATGTTTACTTTTCTTTTTAAACGAATTAGTACAGTTTCTACACAAATTTTTATTTTTAGTATATAACGGATTCAATTTGTATTTATTAGCAAAATTAAGGATGATTGGTATCATTAAGAATTTGGCGATTTCTTGCGCTTCTCTTTTAAAATTAATGCGCATTTCTCCATTAATTTAGTTCTTAGTTGAAAGCTTATTTTATTTTTATTTCAAATAATACTTGATAACAAAATTAATTAAGCATCATTACTGTTATAAAATAGTAAAGCGTTTTTTTACGTTCCGCCTGTCACGAATTAATACTATTTCTTTATCAATTGTGATTTTCAATACCTATTTATTTTTATTCCAATTACTGTTTCTGAATTATTTAGTTTTATAGAAATACGTTTTAAAAACAGGACACCTGGATATCTTTAGGACAACTAATTTCGTAACGTATTGTGCCTATGTTACTACTTTCATTTATCATACTTGAGTTTATTTGACATAAGGAATATAAAATAATTAAATGTTTAATAGCGTGCAATAAATTCCTATGAGTTATAAACTAGCCAACAAGACTTTTGTTATATTAGAAATATTTCGAAAAAAAATAAAGAAACAGAATCGTCTGAAGCAGTATATTTTTTTTATCGATTTCTAAATAAACAAAAAATTTCCATTTTCCAAAACTTCTCTTTCAGACGAAATATAGTAAATAGTTATAGTTTGGCAATATAGTAAAATAACAATTGGATAAACTGTCATTTCAGATTTTCCCCCAGAAAAGTTTATCTGTGTAGTATAAATAATAACCTCATAAGGCAGTGAAAGCGATAAAAGTCATTATTCATGAAAATTAGATTTATTGTATTAGGAAATTGTTATTTTTCTATGTTTTTTTTAAAGAAAAGAAAAAAGTTTTGCAGTTCATTTTTTTCATTTATTTTCATATTTCATATTTTGCCTCAAAACAACAGGTATCTCAAATAGGGTCGACCTATTGTACACTTTCAGAATTAAATACAAATTGAATAAAAAGTTAATAAAGTATTAACTAATGCGGGCAATAAATGAAGACAATTCAAATAAAAATTTATTGCGAACGGCTAAACAAATGACTTCGACTGCTTCATTTTTTGATGAATATTATTATTCTATCATAATTCTTTCCAATTTATTCTATTCTAATTTCTTATTAATTCTTTCTTTAAGTCTTTCGATACTCATATTATTTTATCATGAATATTATTATTTTGACCTCTAACTTTTTTTGAAAAATTTTTAAGGATCGTTATCATGTGGATTGTAAAAAATAACAATTTAATCACATTTTAGTTATTGTAGCGTACATTTAATCTAATATAATAAATATTCTACATTTATACAATATATTGTCTAATTTATCCAATAGTCGAATTTATATTAAATATCGTCTAATTTAACCCATCGATGCACGAAGGTAAACAACTGCAAACCGGTTTCAGTCGCGTAAAGCCAATAAAGCTGTACAATATCAACTAATAACTAAGCTTTTACATTTTGACGTTATTTTTAAATGTATTATTTGATTCACATGTTTACTATCTGTTACACTGTCCCTCGAAAAAAAATGAACTAGAACCAAGTGCAATTGAAAGAATATTTCTGTCGCATGAATATAAATGCTTAAAAATCCTGAAATAATGAATGTTTTTTTCCTTCTAGGTGAGCAACATGTTTATCATGAGCCTAGCAGTGGCTGATCTTACAGTGGGTCTCGTTGTGATGCCTATCAGCTCGGCCTATGTCCTCATGGGAAAATGGCGATTCGGACTGGCCGTATGCCAGTTTTGGTTGTCAGCCGATTACTCGGCTAGCACAGCGTCCATCCTCAATTTACTGGTGCTCAGTCTGGACAGGTACTGGTCGATCTCCCGACCTCTGGAGTACCTGAGGAGGAGGAGTAAAAAACGTGCACTAGTTGTTATTACAATTGTGTGGATTGGTTCCTTCCTGTGGTTAGTTCCTATCATTGGCTGGCATCAATTTTTCGCAGATGGTGTAAGAAAGCAACCTACGGATGTCTGTGAGGTGATTATGATTATTTTTTAATGTATTCAACCTTTCTTCTGACTCATTGAATCTCCCTAATTGAACTGATAAATAATCATCGAAATCTATAACGGTATGTCATCTTATTGACCAGGCTTTGTTGTGTCGAAGTAAATAAAATTTAATTGAAAAGAACTTTTAAAACTCAAAAATGTTTTATTAAAATATATGTACGCTTCGGTGTCCAGTTTGGTACATTTACATCAGTTGGATAAATGGCAAGAATCAGAAGTGATGCCATCCAAAAGAGGTTATGTGACATTAAGGAGACACAAATAAAGATACAGTTGAAGGTGACACCATTCATTTGGCAAAAGGTGTTAGGAAAAAAATTAATGATTTTTCAATTATTTGAAAAATATGGTATAGCAGCCAAAATCTTTAAAACTAGACCCAGATACCAAAATAAGGTTTATTTCCACTCAACAAAAACCTTTTAATGTAAACCTAAAGAGGTTTGTAATACGGTTTACGTGTAAACCTTCTAACCTTAACACGAGATCTGTGATCATCTGCTCTCTTCTGCGCACATTACCATAATCCAAAACCTTGAAAAACAACCTTTTGCATAAAATCCTCAAATCGAGGTTGTGTTAGGGTTTTCAAGGGTGAAATTAAAATCCTTTCATAGAGCTAGTCTCAAGGTGAAAATAATCTTAAATCTTGGTTGTTATTATAAGGTTTCTTTTCGCAAAGTCTTATTGTTGCTCAACTAAAATCCACCTTGCCCTTTATTGTTGCTCAACTAAATCCCTTTAGGATGAAAGGTTTGAAATTGCAATATTTTTGCTTTATTGAAACAAGGTTTTTAATACAAACATTTTCGTGACAATAAAAAAGAAAATTCTGACACAAGGATTACCATATAAGGTTGCATGTTTCCTGGGAGAGTTTTTGCTTTCAATGAAGTGGAATCTCTCCCAGAAGTTCAGGTCATTTGCGTGAGATACATTTACGAAAGATATGACGAAAAATCAAACCTATATCCGGTCTGTAATCTAACCGGCTATTCTTTGCAATAGATGAACGGCTAAGCCGAGGTTACGTCAATTCTCTTTAGTGTTTACATCCGGTTTTACCACATCTGTCATTCATCTTATTGATGAAGTTGTTCCGATTTGAAACCGGAACGCGTATAAGTTTTGATGAACAAAATATTACGATTTGTAATCCTTTTTTTTAATGAAATTTTATAGTATCATTAATAACTTCGCTCATAATTTTGTCTAGTTGAGAAAACCCTTGTTAGTGCACTTCTTGTTTTACAGAAAAATCAAGGAACCGTGTTAGCCTAGTGTTTAAAGAATCCTATTCCAGATTGTAGGGGAAGAGGTTCAATCCTCGACTCCGCTAAGAGTATATGCGATATACGTGCTATGGAACCGAAAGCCCTGGGTAGTTAAGCATCGCCATGGGTTCTGGAGAAAATTTACTTCCCCTTCAGATCTATGTCTAAATTAGGGAAATGGACTCACGAATCAGTGAAGCTATTATCTATTTGTAGGGTACTGAACCAAGATACACTTTCACCTTTGCAGATCTCGATTGTCAAACTATAGGTGACTGACTTAATTCGACAGGCCAATGGCTGGCACACTAGCTAGCATGGAAAAATCAATGAGCTATTTAATTAACTTTTAATGAATTACATGTTCAAATATTTTAGCCGTGGTGTCGCTGGGGATAGAGCACTCGCCTTCCAATGCGGGGAACCGAATTCGAATCCCAGCGATGGCTGGTCGATATGAATTCCGCAACCAGCTCGCGCGAATCACAGTGATGATCTAAAATATCCTCAGTGGTGGACGGATCATAGGTTAGAGTCATCTTGTTGTCTGCCCGTAGAAGGTTTTCGTGGTTTTCCTTTCCATGTAACGCAAATGTGGGTTAGTACCATCAAAATGTCTTTCACGAAGGCAAATTCCTCACAAATGCTTGATCTGGGAGTTCCCTTGTCTTCTGGATTAGGTTCAAAACTTTAAGGCTACGGAGTTAACATAAGAAATTGTTAACTCACAATTGGGTCTGCTGTTCAAAGACGGTTATTATATAAAACAAAATCTCCAAATATTTAATTGCATAAAAATTTAAAACATTAACATTCGTAGATTACCGTGATTTTTGAATAATTCTTGCACAAGTAGTTAAAAGTGATGAAATGTTCACTGTTTAAAAGAAAGAAAAAAAAAGAAGAAAAAAAAAGAAACTTTACAATGATGCTTATCACTTTAAAAGGGGCGAATTTCAAATAAATTGTAAACAGAATAATACAAATTAACATACCTTGTAGACTCTTGATTTAATTTCCTTTTAACTATGTGTCTAGACTTCATTTTGTTTTAAAAATAAATAAATTTTCCGCTTTAGTTATAATTACAATTTAAATGTTAACACACTTTGTCTGTATCTATGTGTCCCAATTTAGCAGCTACATATCGTTTAACTTTGAATTTCTACAACAAAGACATAAGCAGTTTAATAAAATAATGAGTTTAATAAATTGTCGAAATTCTAAATGATTCTATAAATGCTTACAAGCGTTTAATTGTTTTAATTGGATGCTTTAATGAAAATATACATCATTAGATTTTATGGAATTTTCAAAAATTGTTATAAGGTAAATAAAATATTTCTATAATAATATATATAACAATATTTTAATAAACTCAAAAAATATCATTTTAAAATGAAATATTAAAGGCTTAAATTAAGAGGCGATGCCCCCCCCCCCCGGCTTCGGTATCCCGACGACCTGAGTGCGAAGTTGGGCATTTTGCAGTTTGCCGGACACCGATGCCGAACCCTCGGTCCGAACACAGGCTGACCGAAGTTGGTCAATCACCTGCTTACTGACCGCGGCTAGAGTTGCTGGATTTCAGATTTCTTTGATTAAAAATATCATATGTAAGTAGATAATATATGTATTATTTTGAATTTATATATACACTATTTTACAATAATGGAAGAGTTCAGTCATTGGCCATATATATATATATATATACATATATATATATATATA
>NC_092211.1:5748439-5751083 GCF_043381705.1 Parasteatoda tepidariorum
TATATATATATATATATTAAAGTAGTTTTTTATATTGCTCATGTGCAAAAGAAAAAAAGAAAATTAAAAAACAATTCATAGTTTTGTGCTGAATCGTATTTTGTAATTAATGAAAAAAAATCGATTTGATTATCTTGAAAATTTAAAGTTTCTAGTAATTTTCTAAGCACTTTTTCGCACTTTTTAAGGACAGCTTTAAGGTTTTTTCCACAAATGTCAGTTTGTACTAATAAGCAAGACTTATAAAAAATGACACCAACGTCAGAAGGGAACATCCTTCATAAAAGTAAGTTTTCTTTCCTTATGTCAATCACGTTTTGGTGTACGAACGATTATTGCAAGGTATCACTACTTGTTTGGTAGGGCACTAGGCCCATGTCCAAGAGGTCGTGGGCTCGATCCCTGGCAGCTGAAGACTCCCCGTGTAGTAAATGATGACTGGTGCAGGTTAAATCTGTCGAGTCGCAAAAGTTCTCCATGTTCCCATAACAAATCAATACCTCTGAGGGTACTGAATTGGAGATGGATCGTTCTCTGATTCATGTCAAAATTATGATCTGTGGATTTATGAATGGGTCTGTTCTATAAACGGGTGTGACGTATGGGTGTGTCAGAAGTCGAATTCCTGGTCATATAGGGCGCCGTTGGAAAAAAGAACAGTTATACCCCCTTTAATTTTTTATTAATTGAAAATTGAATCAATTCTTTTTTCAATTTATTGAATATTTTTAAAGTTATAGCAAAAAGAAGGGGGAAAAAGGAAGACACATTTTTCTTTGTTTTTAAATGTCCATATTTTCAAAAATAATTAATCTATGCTTGCGAAACTTTATTTAATTATTACAACTAACATCCTAAGAGCCGCGATGGCGACTGAAACCGGTTTGTACTTGTTTACGTAAGTGAATCAATAGGTTAACATTGTAATGCAATGCGTTAAAGATAAATACAAATAGCAAGTATATAGAAAATCTCCTGAATAAAAACCTATTACATGTATGTTTAAATAGAAAAGTATTCCCTATAAGCTCGCGCAAAACGTGTCATTTTTAAAGCACTACAGTGTGTCTCATAATTTGATATAACTATTATAATATACTAATATAATTCCTGATGTAATAAATATTCTATATTTATATAATATATCGTCTAATTTATCCAATCGTCTAATTTATATAATATATCGTCTCATTTAACCCATTGATACACGAACGTAAACAAGTGCAAACTGGTTTCAGTCTAGTATAAAAAACAAATCTCTATAGTATCACTTGATAATTAAGATTTTACTTAGATATTACTTAGATTTACTAAGATTTTACTGTATATATATTTATATATCCCAATGTCACTAGAAGCTAAAAAATAATTATGTTCTCTTTGATATATTATCGTATTAAAAAATTACATTAACTTTGGAAAGTAGTAGCCCTTAATTTGAAACGATCTAGAACTTTACTATTGGCTATTGTCTAGAAAGCATTCTTGTGAATGGTCCGAAGCCTTTTTGTTCCTCTGCTGTAATGTTGACTCTCCCGAATAAGTAGCCCGATGACCTGCACCCGAAATCGAGCACCTTACGGTGGAGCAGTTTAACGATGACCGTTATCGTGCACCCTCTGGCTTTCGCAGCCTGATCGAAATGGTCATCACCCGTCCACTGACTGACATTAAGATGGAAATGTACTGTCATTTAAACAAAATTTAAAAAAAAAACATGAATTATCCTTACACTTGACCTTCTTATGAAACCAACATCAATACAGTTAATTTAAATATTACATACTTAAAATTGGATCAAAAAAGGAATAATCCTATTTCTAGAAAGCATTCTGCTTCTTTTATGATTTTAAAAGCATGTCCTTAAGATCGAACAAAGTTAAAACTCTTTGAATTACAAAACTAAACTGAGATTTGAAACCCGTTTCTAGAAAGCTTTCTGTGATGTTTTAATGATCATAAAAACATATCCTTTAAAACAAAGAAAGTTAAACTCTTTGAAAATCTAAACTAAACTGAAATTTTCCAGGAAATTTATGTATTTAAGTATGAACCTTAACTAGCATTAATGACTTTAGATGACTCCTCTCTGTGGATATAACTGGCAATTAATAATGGATCGGAGAGACGAGATTTACGTCGAAGCAATTAATTTTACTTTCAAAATTACAAAATGTTAAGCATTTTTTTTTCTATCTTTGCTAGATATTCCCTCAAGTATTTAAAGTGCAACTACTGGAGGGAATAAAAAGTATTTAACGATTACCAATTTTTGAAATTAGTTTAGATCCAATTGTAAAATGACGAGATAATTAATCTATTTAACGAATATGAAATTTTACAAATTATGCACAATTTCTACATTCTGTGGAAAGTGAGGGTGTTTAAAATATGTTTATTCATACAATTAGTATTTATTTAACTTGTTTATTAGTTTTTATTTAAAAAAATGATGGTATTAAAAAAAACACGATTTTTTACAATTAGTTTATACTTAACTTGCAATTACTGAATATAATGAAAGTATTTAAGGAGTATGAAAATATATAATTAATTTAAATCTACTTTGCAACTACTGAAGAAAATAAAGTATTTAACGATTGTAAAATTTGACAATAATATTATACATATATACATATATATA
>NC_092211.1:5753296-5755737 GCF_043381705.1 Parasteatoda tepidariorum
AGTTTTTTTATAAAAACATTTATTTCACACCACAACAAATACAATAACAAATATAAAGTACCCGTAACGGGATAGTTAAATCTTATAAAGGAAACTAGAAAAAGTGCCCGTAGCGGGATATATGAAAACTCACCCGTAACGGGATAGATAAAATATCATAAAACAAACTAGATAAACCCGTAACGGGTAATATGAAAACTCAAATTCCACACAAAACTAATTCTAAAAAATCAACAACTTTCTGGTGTTCTAATTTTATCGTCTGCTTTTATTATTTGTATTTCGTCATAAAATATTTCATTGATGTGCGCATGCGCTTCTTCTCCGTTACATCGTACCGAAGAAAAAGAATTGAAGCCCATTTGAGAGGCACAGGGAACCGGTAAAATCCTGTTGTACCGCGCATTGACTCGCGTTTGCTTTGGTGCCTTTCATTTCTTGTGGTGCCTCTCATTTTTAAAGGCACATTAGTTATGTGCCTCTAACACGAGAAAATGAAGGGTACATTTAGCTTGTGCCTTTTATTTAAGAGGTACAGTTTTTAGAGTGTAGTTAGTTTATCCTCTCGCTGCGTAACATTTTTTTAAATCAAAATACGCTAAAAAATAGGACGTTATTTTTTTATTCTGTTTTTCAAAGCTACATATATTATAGAGATAAAAAATGCCAAAATTTCTGTAAAATAGTTTTTTTTTTTCTTCTTTCAATATTGAATTAGGAAGTCGCGATGGCTCAGGGGATAGAGATTTCGCCTTCCAATGAGGCGAACCGGGTTCGAATCCTAGTCGATACGAATTCCTCATCCGGCTTCCACCGACCACAGTGCTGACGTGAGATATCCTCAGTGGTAGACGGATCATGGGTTAGAGTCCCCTTGCCGTCAGGCTAACAGTGAGAGGTTCTCGTGGTCTTCCTCTCCATGTAACGCAAATGCGGGTTAGCTCCATCTAAAATTCCTCCACGAAGGCAAATTTCTCCCAATACTCGATCCAGGAGTTCCCTTGTCTGTCTTCTGTATTGGGTTCAAAATAATAAGGCTACGGAGTTGAACATTAGGAGTCATAAACCTGAACATTCTGTCGGCTGTTCAAAGACGGCTATAAAATGAAATATAAAATATTGAATAACATGAGCCGTGATGACTCAGGGGATGAAGCATTCGCCTGTCAAAAACTGAAACATGCTAGCAGGAGAAAAGTTTAGCTTTGAAAAAAACTTCTTGAGAAGGCCAAGGCCCACACCTGGGCTGTCGAGCCATTGATGATGTTGATGAACACGCATTAGCGTTACATGGAGAGAGAAATCAGGAAAACCTCGCACAGTTAACCTGACGGCAAAGACACTCTAACTCTCTAATAATCATATGAAGAACAAAATTAAACACTCAAAAAAATTTTCCATTTTTGATCAATTTTTCTGAAAAGAGGTTAAACTGGGGATAAGAAATTGCCCTTCAGCATGCAATATAATTTTAGGGCAACACATCTGTATTTCTAATGGCCTTATTCCTCTCATTTCAGACAGAGTTTGCGGACAACGTAGTTTTCAAGTTGACCACTTCCACTATGAACTTCTATTGTCCGATGGTAGCCATGATTGTCACATACGCACGAATATACATGCAGATAAGGAAGAGAGCTCGGTCCGAGGTGATGAACAGATGCAGTGACATCAGACCGGATTCTGTTTCCAGCTCAGAGCCGCAACCCATTCGTTACGCCATAGCTGCTCAAACACCAGTGAATAGGGGAAAGAAAGATCGTAAAAAGAAGAAGAAAGACGCGAAACTGTCTCCGGATATACCACTGCCACGAGAACACTGTCAAGAACAAATTCCAACTCCGTGCAATGCTTCGTGTGATGGTTATGGGGCAGCAACTGTAAATACCGATACCAGATGGCGCTGCAATATGTGTGGTGCTACGCAGAAAGCTGTTGAGGAGTGGCCATGGGCATGCCCTCAACCAGATGAAACAAGGGTAACTTGAAACATTTATTTTTCTTTATTTAATTTTTCAGATCACTTTAATTTTATAATTATTATTATTATTATGCATTAAAAATTGCCATGGCATTTAGAATCATATGGAAGAAAAATTCTATTCTATGAATTAGACGAATGGCTTTTGGAAGAAAACATATCTTTCTACTCTATTCTGGGCTATAATAATTAAAGTAAACTATTAAGATGTAAACTATAAAGTTTATTTATTTCGTAACTAATGGTTTCAAAATGTATAATTGTGTGCAATTTAGTCCTTTTATCTTATGATTAGGCGCAGTGGCGTAGTTTTAATATACAGGGTGTCTCAGTTAAGCGTTTCAGAACTTCTAAGAGGGGTAGGGGGCATCCTGACGACTCGAAATCATATAGCAATGTGGGGTCGGAAATGCTTTCCTGAAGCGGTGACGTACACAGAAGCACCATAAAGAAAAGAGAC
>NC_092211.1:5756102-5786044 GCF_043381705.1 Parasteatoda tepidariorum
ACATAACCATGTAGTTTATATATATATATATATATATATATATATATATACGCCACTGATTACGTAATTAGTTTCGAAATAACTAAACTGTTCTAGATTTCAATATGTAAAAATAAAGTCTTTAATAAAAAGTAAAACTAAAACTGATGGAGCAGAAAAAATTGAAGATAAAACTTTTGTTATAATTATTATTATTTTTAAATATTGAGATAAAGGAACACCGTCTATTAAATCTGTAATGAAAATCAAGACTGTCGTTATTATTATTTTTTTTACGTCTATACTATTATTAAAGCTCAGAAAAAGAAAAATAAAACTTTGGAAATCAGCCTAAATGCTGTACTTTACAGAGTTCTAAAAATAATTAATTGAGATTCCACAGCGTTCTAAATAAGCTTTTACTGTTTCTGAAATAAGTTGTATCTGTTACCTTCATTGTATGAAATGCTGATAATCTATAAAATGCGCAGTAATGTATAAATGGAGTGGTGCTTTGAAGCAGAGTATAAAATATGAGAATTATGAAATACTTTGTTCTGTCATTGTATAGAATGCCTAGACATATTATAGAAAGACAAATGCTCTTCAGGCAAAGCATGAAAATTAAGATTATTATATTCTTAGCTTAGTCATTGCAGAAAGTGCCTGAAGGTTTGTCGTTACTCACTCAATAGAATGTCTAGGCATTGTGCGAAGTAGTCATTATTTTATATTTTGCAGGACAGTTTTAAACTTTCTGTGCAATTACTAGCAATTTATAGAATGCTGAATTTTATGCCTCTATCCACCAACTTAAAATTAATTCTTGAAATTAATTTCTGTTATCATATTGTAGCCTGCAGTACATTTTTTTCTTGCTTTTCGTAATATACAGTTTCGTGTGTCAGATTGTTAAAGCAAAATAGCACTTAATACAAAAAAAAGTTGTAGTTCAAAACAACACTTAACCATTTTGACTTTTACTCTACAGTCCCTGTCCAAAATATTAGACGCACTCTAAGATTCTGTGTAAAATCTTAATTATCAGGTGATACTCTATACAGCTTTATTGTTTTTTATGTGACTGTTTGCACTTGTTTACGTTAGTGTATCAATGGGTTAAATGAGATGATAGATGATATAAATTTGACGATAGGATACATTAGATGATCTATTATATAAATATAGAATATTTATTATATCAAGTATTCTATTAGCATATTATAATAATTAGACCAATTTTAATAATGACATGATTTGCACGAGTTTATCTGGAATACTTTTATATTTAAACATACGTGTAATGGGTTTTTATACAGGAGATTTTTTATACACTTCCTATTTGTATTTATTTTTAACCTACTGCATGACAATGTTAACCCATTGATACACGAAAACGTAAACAAGTGCAAACAGACGCGTAAAAACAATAAAGCTGTATAGAGTATCACCTGATAATTAAGATTTTACATAGAATCTTAGAGTGCGTCTAGTAATATGGTCAGAGTCTGTATACAGCTTTTCCAGTCAACTGTAGCAACTGAGCAGATGCAGCTTTTTCTACATGCAGAATTTTTTTTTTCGTTCGATGCCATGAAAAAAGACAAGTACTATGGGAGTAATCATAAAATTCCAGAAAATCAATTCAAACGATGCACATAATTAATAATCGTGATGAACTATGATTAAAGAGTAACCAGCATTTTAAATATAGGATGGCTGAAATGGAGTTTAATCAGAAGAGGTGATTTAATGATTTCCTAACACACCATTCATCATTCTCTTAAAGAGAATAAGCAACCTTCTTTTATGATCCCGTTAGAATTTGGTGGGTCGAAGGATAATGTTCGTCCATGTTAAATTCTGCTGTTGAGTCTAATGGGACGATGTGCATCATTACTCTTGTTCAAATATGCACACAGACTATTATGTTGCTAATAGTTATTACATAATTAATGATCATCAAGGATTTTATCTGTTTTTAAATACTGTAATTAAAAGTTTATTTGTAAAATAAAAGTTACGGGGAGTATAAAATGGCAAGCAAAATATATTTTCATCCAAAAATAAGCAAAATTTTCTAGAATTTATATCTTATCCTTTGGCCATCAATGTTTGTTTTTTTGTATATTGTGTGTTTTTTCATATTGTCCCCGGCCAATTTATTCGACGCACTGTAAAATTCTCTGCAAAATCTTAGTTATGAGGTGATACCATACAGCTTTATTGTTTTTAGGTGACAGAAACTGGTTTGCATTTGCTCATGTTCGTCTATCAATGGGTTAACATTGTCATGCAATACGTTAAAAATAAATACAAATGGAAATATATATAAAAATCTCCTGAATAAAAACCCATGACATGTATGTTTAAATATAAAAGTATTGTCTATAAACTCGTACAAATCGTGTCATTATTAAAACACTACAGTGTGTGTAATTATTTGGTCTAGTAATTATGATAGACAAATATAATACCTGGTTTAATAAATGTTCGATATTTATGTAGTATATCGTCTAATGTATCCAATCGTCGAATTTATATTAGATATCGTCGAATTTAACCACATGATACACGAACGTGAACTAGTGCGAACCGGTTTCAGTCGAGTAAAAACAATAAATCCTTATTATCAGTATCACCTGATAACTAGGATTTTGCATAGAATCTTAGAGTGCGTCTAATAATTTGGAAATGGTCTGTCATATTTAAATTTCTGCTTATCATTATTTAAAAAAGTCATAAAACACTTTATGTTGCACTCTATTAATTCCAGGTAGTAAAAAAGTAATCTTAAAGTGGGACTTTTCAATTTTAAAACCGAAATATACCATGAATTTAAATTTGCCATTCATATAATGGGAACTTGAAAGCTTCGTGTTAGTAAATTTCAAACTAATGTATAAATAAATAGCAAAATTTGTTTTTTTTTTTTATTATTAAACTTCTTGTCGCGTTTTTCAATTTCGTGAAAAAGCAATTTATCTGAATAATTTTCAAGCTTTTAGACTATTTAAAAATTCTCAAACTGGTGAGAAGTGATAAGAAAATAAATTAACCACTTCCATTGCCAATTATTTTGGAGAAAGATCTCTACAGAGATATCTACATATTTTTCTTTATTTCATTAATAATACACGGAACCAAAACAAAATATTATGTAAAAGTTTTAAGTTGAAATTTGAATTTTTTTTTATGTGTAAGAAACATTTACTTTAAAAGCAGTTTACTATCCCAAGTTATCTCGGGCAAACGAAAAATGTTAAATATGAGTTTTTGTATGATAGTTCTTACAACAAGGGACAACACAAAGTGACACTTTTCAAACGTCAGTGAAGGAATACGTGAGATTTGTAAAACTCTTATTGCTATGTAAATTCAGAAACCATCGTATATACAATCGCGCAAAACACGTGTGCAGTCCAACACCAAAACTCTAAAATAAAACTTGGCAAACTTCCAATCACATCAGATAATGTTTTTTGCTTCCGCTCGAGTTAGAAAGTGATAAAACAAAATGCACCGACCCATTCTGCTAAGCACGAGTTTACTCGGGATGATAAATATTTGCAATATATACGCACCCGAGTTAATTCGGGATAATCAGAGAAGCGGTTAAACGATAATATATACGAAACCTACTTAAGATCATCCTAAATATTCTTCGTTTCGATTGCTCTTTTTTTTTTTTAGTTTTTTTAGGAGTAGTCCACTTACCAAAGATAAAATTTAAATTTTTCAATACACAGTTTCATACTCTTGCTAAATTTAATAAATTTTCAATCATATATTCAAAGATTATAAACAATGAAATAATTTAAAAATCCAGAAAAAGATTTTTGTTTCTACTATTGTAGAAATTCAGACTAATTTGTTTTGCAATGATCTGGTATTGTTGGGTGTAGTATTGGGTTTGCATGAAAGTTATTTTAATTTCTTGCAACGAAGTAAACCCCCCCCCCCAAAAAAAAAACCCAAGAGAACTATTTTGTTTGATAAACTTTTCTCATCTTTCGGATAACTTCATGATCACGTGCTCGTAGAACTTTACGGGTCTTTACCAGTGAAAATCTCAACACTGTGACGAGACGTCATTATTAACTGAAATTTTAATGCTTGAAAAGTTTTGGAAACTTCTAAAGATACGATAATCAGATAGCATCTCCTACACGAGCCGTGATGGCTTAGGGGATAGAGCGTTCGATTTCCAATGAGGTGAACCGGGTTCGAATCCCAGCGATGGTGGAACGATACGAATTCGAACGGTTTGCACCAGCCACAGTGCTGACGTGAAATATCTTCAGTGGTAAATGAATCATGGGTTAGAGTGCCTTTGACGTCAAAGGAGATTCTCGTGGTCTTCCTCTCCATGTAACACAAATGCTGGTTAGATCCATCAAAAGTCGGCCACTAAGGCAAATTTCTCCCAATACTTGATCCAGGAGTTCCCTCATCTTCTGGATTGGATTAAGAATTAGTCGTCGTAATTTAAGGATTCACTAAATTCTTTGCGGCCTTCTGCTTGGGGGGAGGGAATCTTTGGATCTTGATGAGGTTGCTACATTGCGTGTGAAGCGCCCTGCTTACATCAACCAGGGTTCTCCCTGAAGTTGCTTTTACCTCTCTTGCCCATTATTCTGACGTGCTTCCATGCATCGTCACCAAGTCTACCTTTTTGAATCCTCTTTTTTCTTGCTGAATAGTCACGTTCACTCACTTTGATTCTACAGTTTTCCCCCTTGAGTCTACAGTATCTCCCTCACTTTGCGTCTACAGTATCATCAATGAAAACATCTTGAGATGACGAAAATCCATTCTCTTCAATTTTTGAATTCTGCATGTTCTAGACTAAAATTGATTTGTATATAGATGTTTGAAGTTATCTTTTGAATGTCAATTATTACTTTTATGTAATGACTCCTCATCATCATAGTTGGCCAGACAGCCCAATATGAGCCAATGCCTTCCTCTGAAGATTTCTCCATAGTGACTTCCGATTTATCTTTGATCTCCAATTATTTTAATTTAATTGCAAGAAAATAAGACTCCACCTAGTCAGCTCATCTCAACCGCGGCCTTCCACGCTTTCTTGTTCCAGTTTGAATCACGATCACTCATTCGATCACGTGGGCCCTCCAATTCATTCCGTATATTTTTATGTATTTAATAATATCGGGTTGCTTATAAATCTTGTACAGTTCAAAGTTAAATCTCGGTTGTTGGTTTCATTTACACCACCAAGTATACTCCGAAAAATCTTTCTCTTAAATAGCGCGATACAATTTTCCTCCTGTTCTGTCAATGTCCAAGCTTCAGAAGCGTACGTCAAGACTGGCCGGACAAGAGTTTTGTAGATTAAGAACTTTGTTTTTTTCTAGAAAGAAACCTAGATTTAATAAAGCTTCATATGACTTCATGTAATGACTATAATTATAAAAAATATTGACACCCAATACATTTTTTACAGATGATGCAGAAGACTCCATCAGAGGAAGATTCTTCGAGTGGAAGTCAAGAAAATGGAACAAAAGTGAAAAAGATCAGAGTGTCAAGAAAATGTAAAAACTCTGGGTAAGTAAGATTTACTCAAGAAAGTGATTTAAAAATCATGTTAAAATACCACGTATAGTTCGTTCACCAGGAGTTGGCACTTGGCTCCACCTTCATCACGTGGTATCCGACGACACTATTTCGCTATATTTGGAAGAAGAATGTGAAAAATCCTTAACAAGGTTGCTATTTGGCGATCGTATGACCAAAATATTTATTTCTCAAACTTTATATGCATTTTTATTAACATTAAATGTTTCATAAATTTGATAATATTTCGCTCCATTTTTTATGATATTTCTCTCTTTTGAGTGAATAGTTCGTCCTTTATGAGACATTTTGCTGGGAAAACAGCATTTTTTTAAATTTAAAATATATGTAATAAGCTAGAGTAACGAAAGGTAAAACAGCAGATGATAAAGTATGTGGCTGAAAAAGTATTCACCATATGCGTTTGGCGCGCATTAAGGGTTGTCTCAATTTCGAACGCGGAGATGTTTCTCCTCTTACTCCTGCGCTGAAATGAACTCTTCGTTCCAGGTGGTGGAGCCAAGTACCAACTCCTGATGAACGAACTATACTTGTTTATGCGTCTGTAACAATTGCACACGAAACCACAAAAATGAGTAAAATTATTAAAGTAAACTTTCCTCAGACACCAATAAGATCAAAGACGAAAATAATTAGATGCAAACAACTAATTTAATGCTGGCTTTAGATTTTTAATAAAATATTTAGTTACAAAAGGATAAAAACTACGGGCTGTTTCCATATGATAGTCCTTAATGAGTGTGCTTAGAAATTTTTAAAAAATATCCCTAAGAAATCAAATTAAAAGCTTAGGGATTATTATATTTTTTAATATTATAGGAAAACTAATCGCAGTAATACTTTAAATTTTTACAGCAGCGTACTATTATTACAAAAAATATCTTGTATCGTTTTCTAATTTTCGAGGCATTTTAAAAGGTTTTAAATTCATGATTTTGGTTTTTTTTCTTGTTTGGAGAAAATTTACTTATTTCCCGAAATTTTAAAAAAAATCATAATTTACTTTTTTAAATGTAAGATAACATAACCATGTAGTTTGCTTTCTTTTAAGTTTTTTTAGCATTATAATTAAAATGTCTACATTAATGATTATTCATTCATATAGAAAGTTTTTAAGCTTTCTGACCAAGTTTCTTTAATAGCTGATCTTCGTCAACGTAATTTTGTGTTATTTGCATCCCTTTTTTTAAATAGAATTAAGTTTTTTTTCTCTCTACTGGGGCTCTTATTTTCTCATTGCTGACATTTATTATTTTATTTTAACTATTTTTAGTATATTAAACAACAAGTGTTTTTTAGCATGTTATTTAACGTAATGGCCAGTTTATAATTTTTAAATCAAGAAAATTTAACAATATAATTCTGAGTCATATTTTTTATCAACTCCAATTGGGTATAATATAGCCTACGTCACAGGTTGTGTTGTTCCTACTAAATTTAACCCATGAACGGCATTTTCTGCGAGCCTAACTTCAAGCCACAAATAAACAAACGAAGTGTTCGATCGTTTAAATAGCTGCTCGCCAGATTTTATTGCATTATAAACAAAAGTAATTGAAACTAAATACAATTAAATAAACAACAACAACTAAAACAAATAACAACAACTACTAATAACAATAACTAAATAAACAACAACTAAATTCCATTCGTTTAGCATTGCGTCATATGTTGTTCCTACTAAATCGAAGTAGTTGTGTTTTTTTCATATTATACCCAATTGTTTTTTTAAATTTAGTTCTATTATACGTACAAACTGCTTTTTTCCCCTTCGTATATTTATCCATATTCATATTTATATTATTACAATAAAATCTATTGTAAACAGACGAAGGAAAAAAATCGACTTGCCGAACACTTTTCCGTATTTATTCTTCCATTAGTTTAAAAGGAATTAATAGTGCATGCTAATAAGCTTAACATTGAGATAAATATACGAACAAAAAACAATTGTGAGAAATTAAAATATTTAAAATTAATCTTAGTTTACTTTACAAAATACACTTTTGTCATCCAAAACATCCTTAAAGAATTAACATTTAATCGAACTAAATAAAACAGGTAGCCAAACGATTACAAAGAACTTCATAAATTAAATTGAAAATAATAATAGGAAATAATTAACTCGTCTATCTAACTGGAAATTTTTGTCGTAACTAGGCACTAAAAACTCCAGCATGAGAGGGAAACCTCTTGGCGAAACTAATAAATGAAAAAAATGTTAAATTTGCTCATTAAAAAAAATGAGAAACATACTGATATGAAAATTTTCATGATGCGAACACAGATTTCTGAGTTAAATCATGTTAGTTTTGATGTTAATTTTTCCGCAGTGTTATTCAGATTAGCAAAAGATATTGGTGGTAGAAATATTTTCCTTTTTTTTATACTGTGCAATTTTATACTTTGCTCTGTTTAAATTTCAAATTAGATTCGGCGTACTCAACTTACAAGTTTGTGTTTCTTCCTTTCATTAATTTTTTTTATGTAATGTAAAAGTTTATCAAAGTAAATACTTTTATTTTGCACAGTCCCACCAAATTAATAGACCCACTCTAAGATTCTACGTAAAATCTTAATTATCAGGTGATACTCTATACAGCTTTATTGTTTTTATGTGACTGTTTGCACTTGTTTACGTTAGTGTATCAATGGGTTAAATGAGATGATATATAATATATATTCGACGATTGGATAAAGCAGACGATATATTATATAACTATATAATATTTATTATATCTGGTATTATATTAGTATATTATAATTATTAGAACAAATTATTAGCATGCTGTAGTGTTAATTAATAATGGCATGCTTTACACTAGTTTATAAGCAATACTTTCATTCTTAAACATACATGTAATAGGCTTTTATTTAGATTTTTTTTATACTTCCTATTTGTATTTATTTTTAACGTATTCCATTACTATGTTAACAAATTAATACAGGAACGTAAACAAGTGCAAACAGTCTGTGTAAAAACAATAAAGCTGTATAGAGTATCACCTGATAATTAAGATTTTACATAGAATCTTAGAGTGCGTCTAATCATTTGACTAGGGACTGTATGCAAGTATTTGACATTTTTAAATTCTTTGAACAATTTTTCAAAATTTTTCACCTATTTAAGTTCAATAGAACACGTTTTGACCACTTATACAGTTTGCCGCCTACTCATACACGGAAACATTTTACTTCAAAAAACCGTTATATATTTTCCAGCATAAAATTGCAGATTTTAGTTATTAATTCTTTTTTTTAAGTTTGCATTGTTTTTCTAAATATGTTGGCCATTTTTAGAAAAAAAAACACCACCTAAAATGCATTTTGCAAGGTTAAATTAAGGCTACTATAATAGGAATGTCTAATTCAGGGGCTCTAGGTTAAATTTTTCTAAGCTTTTAGTATCTCAAAACGATGCAAGCAATAAGATAAAAAATTCAAGCCCAGTCTTTGTGGGAAATAGTTCCAGGCAACAATTATTTTTAGCCTAATTCTCCTGTGCTAAGAAGGTAGAAAGGCTCTTACGGGAATTTCCTAATATATTTAAATAAATCTTAAAAGCTGAGGTATTGAGTCGGGATTAGGCACAAACGAGCATAGGCGGAATTCTCTAGTCAGGAAGAAAAAAACAAATAAATAAATTTATATCACAAAGACGGTTTTTCAAGCTTCTTAACTTTAGCCAATCTAAGATGCCAGAGCCGCGATGGCTAGGGGGATAGAGAGTTCGTCTTTCAATGAGGTGAACCGGGTTCGATCCCGGCGATGGCTGGACGACACGAATTCCACATCCGGTTTGCACCGATCACAGTGCTGGCTTGAAATATTCTCAGTGGTAAACGGACCATGGGTTAGAGTTCCCTTGCCGTAAGGCCAACCGTAGGAGGTTCTCGTGGTCTTCCTCTCCATGTAACGCAAATGCGGATTAGTTCCATCAGGAAGTCCTCCGCGAAGACCAATTTCTCCCAATACTTGATCCAGTAGTTCCCTTGTCTTCTGGATTGGGTTCAAGATGACAAGGCTTTGGAAATGAACATCAGTTGTCGTAAACCCAAAAATTGGGTCTGCTGTTCAACGACGGTTATAAAATAGAATCTAAGATACCAGAAGACTTTTGAAATAATGATTTATTAACGTTGTAATAAATTAAAGCGAGACTTTCAATCCCTAGTAATAATCGTAGAAGAAACCGTCAGGATTTAAGCTGTCATTTGCAGAGAAATTGATCAAGCATTTTTGGGTACGTTAATTTCGATTAAAATAAAATGTGCGAGGTTGAATCTGTATAATTTTATATATTAACTAAACTAAACTAAATTCAGTGAGGTGACAGCCAAATCGAGGACCAACACCTGCTGTTCTCTTGACTTTTGTCTCTGTGGTGCAAGAGTTAGAAGGTCAACAGAACGCGAAACCCTTTGTGTTTAGTCCTGAAGGATACTTTTGGTACTGATTTTATGGACCCACTAAAGGGATGAAAGGCTGAGACAACCCAGCTCTATCGGAGGATAGATATGTTACCGTAACTGACCTAAATCAGGAGAATGTCGACATTCGCCGGTGAATGTCAACAATCAGATAGTCGCTTTGGTGAATGTCCAAAATAATTGTTATATCAGATTTAATATTAATTTATTCATTGATATTATTATATTTATTCGATATATTAATATCTGCTGAGGATAGATTAAGAGAAACATCAGTGTTCGGAGTGCAGATTAAATGCAAACCGGGCAGTGGCACTTAACTTTAAAAAAACATCAGTGTAGGGTATACCGGGCAAATGTATACCGGACAGTGGTACTTAAATTGACCCCGTATATATTTCGAGCATTTACCAAAGCGACTATGTGATTGTCAACAACCACCAATTTTGCTCATTCACAATAAATCATTCACAATAACTTTTTAATCTATAATGTATTCAACCGCGTTAGCAACAACCTTTCAATGCCGGATAGAAAATGAATGAAAATGGATCGAAAATGAATGAAAATGGATCGTAAATGAATGGAAATGGATCGTAAATGAATGGAAATGGATCGAAAATGAATGGAAATGGATCGAAAACGAATGGAAATGGGTCGAAAATGAATGAAAATGGATAGAAAATGAATGGGAATGGGTCGAAAATGAATGAAAATGGATCGAAAATGAATGGAAATGGATAGAAAACGAATGAAAATGGATAGAAAATGAACGGAAATTAATAGAAAAAAGTGCATTTGTTTTCCAGACTAACGAATATTTAATGGACCGAGACGATATTACTTTCCGGTCCCCTTAGTATAAAAAAGGTGAATAGTAGTAAAATGCACAAAATGTACTTCTTTCAGTATCACTGCCTGACTAGAAAAATCAAATGACAATCGCTTCTCTTTTATACAAATTAAACTCAATCGGAACGTAAATAGCGTCCTTTGATATTTAATTAAAAATGAAGAGTTATTCGAATGTCTCGGTATTCATTAAAGCTTATATAAGACAAATCAGCTATTTGCAGTGCTCCGACGGTGAAGGAATTAATAATGGCCTGCTTGGGATTCCGAGGTGCTGACAGGCCGAAAAGAGGCTATCACTCAATCCTTTAAGGGATTCAATTAACCGGCGTCTCATTACACGAGATACTTATCTATTTACACGGATAACACCTTCCTCACTATATTGCATCTGAAAGAACTGCTATTTGGGGGAAAGGACATAATTTCCCATTAATGTGTTAGGATGGATCTTTGCGAGGAAAGAAAACTCATTCCGCGCGTGAGTGGATTAATAAGTGCAATTAATGGATCTAAAAGAAAGATTTATTCTTTTTTTTTGTAAAAACAATCTTCCTATTTATTTAATAATAGTACTTTTAGTGTACTGTAAATTAAGAATATTATACTGTTCCAATTAAAATGTATCCCTTCACACTTCTTAATTCAGAAATCATTATTTCAGGAAGAAATTAATCTTGCCTATATAAGATGCGAAATGAGACGAAATCACCATTATATAGAGATTTCATATGTAGAGTTCAGTGAAAATTGTTTCCTTTTTTCGAATTTATGAGTGCATATAGATAGATTTGTTTGTTCAGTCCAAAAGAAGAGAGAAATAAAAAAGAACAAAAGAACAATAATAAATAAATTGTATTCAGAAGCTACATCTATAGAACTCTTTTCTTGAAAAATGAAACTGCTACTGTAGCTTCAAATATGAGTAGCATCTATGACTTACAGTTAAATATTAGAATAGTCGGGTACTTGTAAATGCAACTGATACAGCATTGCAGTATAAGTTTGTTTTAGCATAGTATAAGTTGTTTTTAGCATAGTATAAGCTGTTAACTGTAGTTATTTGGATTTTAAGATGTCGCTATTCGTATTTACCCTAATTGAAACTAATTTCGAAGATTAAAATAAAATCAAAAATTAAAAAACTATGTCACTTAAGAGTAGATTTTTATATTATATATACATATACAGTCCAGTCACATTAATGTGACCACCTGTCAAAATCCAGAATAACCACCTTTGGCAGAGCGAACCGCTGCGAGACGTGCAGGAAGAGAGTCGAATAGGTTTCTGAAGGTGTTCACTAGGATATTGAGCCATGCCGACTCCAGTGCCGTGGCCAGCTGCGCTAGATTACGCGGTTGAGGATCCATGGCGCGAACAACCCGATCGAGGTGGTCCCACAGATTCTCGACTGGGTTTAAATCCGGTGAGTTTGCTGGCCAGGGGAGTACGGTAAATTTATCCTGGTGCTCTTCGAACCACGCACATACACTGCGAGCTGTATGACACCTCGCATTGTCCTGCTGGTAGATGCCATCATTCTGAGGAAAAATCATTCGCATGTAGGGGAGGACATGGTCCGCAAGGACAGATGCGTACTTGTGCTGATTCATCGTGCCTTCCACAATGATGAGTGCACCCAGTGAATACCAGGAAAACATTCCCCAAACCATAATGCTCTCTCCTCCAGCCTGCAGCCTTCCTGCAATTGTTGCAGGATGTTTGCTTTCAGACGTTTCACGCCGTATAAGCCAACGTCCATCTGTGCGATGGAGCATAAAACGTGATTCATCAGAAAAAGCCACCTGTTGCCACTCTGTGGTCGTCCAGTTGCAGTACTGGCGTGCAAATTCCAGCATTCGTCGCCGATGAACAGCAGTCAGCATAGGTGCATTAACCAGGCGTCTGCTGCGGAGGCCCATGCGCAGCAACGTTCGCTGAACAGTGGTTGCGGATACACTCTTGGTAGCCCCTTTATTCATCTGGGTGGTCAGTTGCTCAACAGTTGCAAGTCTATTCACCTGAACGCATCTCTGTAGCCTTCGTTCGCCACTGTCATCTATGGCCCGTGGTACACCACATGTGCCACGCCGCTTGTCTTGTATAGTGACATTTTGCCATGCACGGTATACTTTTATCAAGGCGGCACGCGAATAGTTCACAAAATCAGCCGTTTCCGAAATACTTCCACCCTTGACCCGAAAGCCAATAATCATGCCCTTTTGGACGTCGGATAAATCGCTATGTTTCTGCATTACGCCAACGATTGAAATGCTTTCAGATGCCTTAGGATATCCTATATATACAATCCACTGTAATGTGCTGCCACCTGCCTTCTGTGATTGGTTATTTCACGTTGACGTCGAAAGTAGGTAGTGGTCACATTAATGTGACTGGACTGTGTATATANTATATATATATATATATATATATATATATATATATATATATATATATATATATATATATATATATATATATATATATATATATATATATATATATATATATATATATATATATATATATATATATATATATATATATATATATATATATATATATATATATATATATATATATATATATATATATATATATATATATATATATATATATATATATATATATATATATATATATATATATATATATATATATATATATATATATATATATATATATATATATATATATATATATATATATATATATATATATATATATATATATATATATATATATATATATATATATATATATATATATATATATATATATATATATATATATATATATATATATATATATATATATATATATATATATATATATATATATATATATATATATATATATATATATATATATATATATATATATATATATATATATATATATATATATATATATATATATATATATATATATATATATATATATATATATATATATATATATATATATATATATATATATATATATATATATATATATATATATATATATATATATATATATATATATATATATATATATATATATATATATATATATATATATATATATATATATATATATATATATATATATATATATATATATATATATATATATATATATATATATATATATATATATATATATATATATATATATATATATATATATATATATATATATATATATATATATATATATATATATATATATATATATATATATATATATATATATATATATATATATATATATATATATATATATATATATATATATATATATATATATATATATATATATATATATATATATATATATATATATATATATATATATATATATATATATATATATATATATATATATATATATATATATATATATATATATATATATATATATATATATATATATATATATATATATATATATATATATATATATATATATATATATATATATATATATATATATATATATATATATATATATATATATATATATATATATATATATATATATATATATATATATATATATATATATATATATATATATATATATATATATATATATATATATATATATATATATAACGTTCTCTGATTCAGGTCGAAATTACGATCTGGATGATTGTTGTTGTTGTTGTTCATTTACGTCGCACTAGATCTGCACAGTGGCGACGGTCTGGGAAACATCCCTGAGGATGATCCGAAGACATGCCATCACAATTTTGATCCTCTGCAGAGGAGATGGCACCCCCGCTTCGGTAGCCCTAAGACTTGCACCCGAGGTCGAGCACTTTACGGTAGAAAAGTTTAACAAGGGCCCATACCGCACACCCTTGGTCCCTACGCAGGCTGAACCAAGTGGGTCACCCACCCGCACACTGACCGTAGCCAGTGATACTTGACTTCGGTGATCTGCTGGGAACCGTGTCTTAACGATCAGTCCACTGCGGGACCGATCTGTGGATGAATGAATGGTTCATAGTGGAAATTGGTGAACCTCTAATGACTCGGTTCTACTCTCTCTACTACTGCTCTTTTTGTTGTCTTTTTTTGGATCTTTTATACTAAACTTTTTGCTCGATAGAACTATTGCTAAATTCTGGAAAGGTCACATAAGAGATCAAACTTGGACTATAGACTTGTGATTAACCCTTTTCGACACGTATTTCTTAACTTTAATCAGGAGTGTTTATTTGTATTTGCTTAAGTTCTATGTATTAATGGAAGTTTCCACAGTATTTTAAATCTAATCAATTATTTTGCAATTTACGTTAAATCTATTTTAAATGTTTTATTGTGATTCTGAATTAAGTGACGATAAGCGTCACAATAGCCAACAACAACAACCTTGAAACTGTAAATTTCTGTAAAGTTATAAAATGGCTACAGGTTTTACTTTGAAAATGTATTATAGTTACAGTGTTTTGCTACGGAATTGGATTCTGATCACACGTTTTACCTTAAATAGTGAAACAACTTCAGTTTCTATTTTGAAACTATTATGTTTTTTGGAAAAGAAAAAAAAATGACTCATCTTATTTTCTTTTTATTATTTTAGCATCCAACTGACAACTCCAACAAACGGCGCAAAAGATATCCATTTGCAAGTCCCCCAACTACAGAACAACGCCCCACCCAGTCGAAGTTCCAGCTTTCGTATTCTTTGCGGAGCTACCAGAGGTGTTCTGAGGAGACCTTCTTCGAGGCGCAGCGTTGCCAGCCTCCGGCAAGAGACAAAAGCTGCCAGGCAGTTGGGCGTCATCATCGGCGCATTTGTACTGTGTTGGTTGCCTTACATGATACTTTTCGTTGTGACTGCCGCGTGCGAGAAATGCCTCGGCCCCGGTGTCCACACGGCAGCCATATGGCTGGGTTATTTCAACTCAACTGTCAATCCTGTGATTTATGCCTTGTGCAATGCGAGCTTCAAGCGGGCATTCTGGAAAATCGGTTCCCGTTTTTCAACAGGATGGAAAAGAAAAAGCCGAAGACGTAATAATGATTTTGCATCTGAAAACAATCCTTTTGCTTGAGAAATACTGTCGATTAGTATTTAATTGTGCACAATATACAGTCCTTGGACAAATGATTGGATGCACTCTAAGATTCTATGTAAAATCTTAATTATCAGGTGATACTCTATACAGCTGTATTGTTTTTAAGCGACTGTTTGCACTTGTTTACGTTTGTGTATCAATGGGTTAAATGATACGATATATAATATAAATTGGACGATAGGATGCATGAGACGATATATTATATACATATAGAATAATTATTATATTATAATAATCAGACCAAATGATTAGAGTGCACTATAGTGTTTTAACGTGTTTTGCACGAATTTTATGCAATAATTTTATATTTAACCAAACATGTAATTCAGGAGATTTTTTATATACTTCAGATTAGTATTTATTTGTAACGTATTGCATTACAATGTTAACCCATTGATACGGGAGCGCAAAAAAATGCAAATCGGTTTTATCCGAGTATAAACAATACAGCTGTATAGAGTATCACCTGATAATTATAATTTTACATGGAATCTTAGAGTGCGTCTAATAATATGGAAAGGAACTGTACACTATAGTCTTGGGGAAAAAGAAACTTTAAAAATTATTGATCCGTGGTTATTTAAATCGTGCAAGCGTTGCATTTTCCAAGTTAGAATGCCACGAAATATATGTACAGGGTGTTCAATGATTATATATTTTTAGGATTATTATCACAAATTTTGTCATCTCTAACATGCCAAATTGTCCACAAACAATAAATGGTACACTATTAGACTTTTTATTTGTACTGCGTTTTGAACCATAATGCCGTTTAAATTTGCCAAAACCTTAATATGATATAACGTATTTCTTAAGAAAGATTGCAAGGATAATTGGCTACAACTCAAAAGATAATTTATTGGTAACTCAAAATTATAATTGGTTTCAACTCAAAAGATAATTGTTAAATTTTGCACCATAAGAAAGTTGCAGCAAATTTGCACCCTATTATGGTTCTAGGGATCAATATCACGGGTAAACTTAGTGAAAACTTTGAAAATAATTCTTTATTAAACGGGGAAAACAATTCGAAGTGATTTCATAATTTTGGGGTACAGGAGAAAGCAGATTCATTATACTTTTTTCAATACGTTTCAGTAGGAAGTGGGAATCGTAGAGAAAAAGCAAGATTTATGGATACCATGGCAATGGAGGTGGAAAATGTGGAGTGCCGGAAAATCACATTATCTTTAGAGGCTTATTATATTTAAAAAGAGTATATGTACAAGCTACCTACATATTAGACAAAATCTACAAAAATATAGGATGTATAATTAAAATAAATTTTTTTACAAGACAGAGAAATTCTGTGTTTTACGAACACCCTGTGTTCTCTTACAAGAGTAATGTTGCCTTCAATAAAATCCCATCTTATCCCTTATAGAAAATATTTTATGTGATTTACTCAAATTCTCAACAACTTCCAACTAATAGAATCATTAAAACGTGTTTACCTTTCCAGACTGTTTACATGAGCTCATGTGTTTTTAAATATATATTAAATTATTGTAATATTTAAAAAAAAAGTCATTGTTGTTATCACGTAATAAAATCTTTTTTAGCAATAAATTGTTCCTCATTTTATATATATTAAGTAATTCTTCCATCTGTACTTATCTGTACACTCAGATGTATTCTTAAAATTAATTCTAACAACATAAAAATGCGAAATAAAGCTAAAATATACAGGCCTTGTAATGGAAGTAGCGCTTCGTAGTGAGAGACTTAGTGCATTTCTAAAATGGAACACTTTGAATGACTTTTGATTTAATTAGATTTTCACGTGCCTAAGAACTTAGAGACTCGATCTGAATGATTTAAGGGCCTTATCAATATGCTAACCAATTAGTACAGAGCATATTTTACGGGACGAAATCAGACACAAAACATATTTTCGCTAAATCAACATACCCTTTTTTAGTTGAATAATGATGCCCCTCAAAGTATGAGGGGTGTTGCAATCTGGGAAAGATTGTCCCTAAAATTTGATCAGGAAAATGGTCAAAAGTTTGATAGTCTTAAATGTTAGCGCTTTATTTTTTGCGTATTTCTTTTTTAACACGACCCTACCTGAACGAGCGTTAAGACGCTAGGGGGTCATGGAAGTGCCCCCTAATTAAATTAATTAATACTGCGCTAAAAACGTTATAATTTTTATTAAAAATATAATACTTTTGAGTCTTAGACGTTAAATATTTATTCCTTAACTGTTTAAAGATTTTTAAAATTTATTTTGCTACGAAATTTAAAAAAACATAATATTTAGTACTCTGATAATTAATTTTAAATTATATTACGCTCGATACGATTGCGTTAATATATATTGAATATATATTTATATTTTGTTTTTCATATCTTATTAGACAATTGTTACACACAGAAATTTTATGTTCTTTAAAAAAAATGGACACAGATCGTTAATTCAAGTAGTCTGCGATTTTTCGAGCAGAACTTTCTTCCGAGAAGATTTTTATTCAACTGATCTTAAAAGTAAAATAGTGTTTCATTTAACTTGTGGTTCATGATTCAAACGGAGATTGAGGTGACAAGGGACTTTCAAAAAAGCAAAAATTTGCCAAGAATTTTTCATTTTTTTTACTTTTCATATTTTGGATTAAATTTCTTGAATTACTATTAATAAATTTCTTGAATGGCGAGTAAATAAGTAAAATTTACAATGAAAAAGTAGTATTAGTCATTTTTCTCATAATGTCTTTTTTGACAAATTTACAAATTTCAAACTGCTCCAGCGAAATGAAATTTTATTCTATTAACCGGGGGAAAATGATGAAATATATTTATGAATATTATTAACATTTTGTTGGAAAAGTTTTTTTGAATTAAGTAAATAGTATTATTTTTATACATCATACTTTATAATGGTATGATGATTTCTTTCCAAAAATGGTGGTTTTTTACTGTTATTTGTTTCTATAATACAAAAAGTACTCCCAACAATTTTTTTTTATATTATCTAATATAAAGTAATATTTTAAAAGAATTTTGTCATTTTAACAAAATTTTAGATGCGAGAAATAATATTAAAAAAAAACATTAAAAATTCGAAATTTTAATTTTTTAAATTTAATAAAATTTTTTTCGAAATTTTTTTTATAAGTTGTTTTTAACAATCTAAATGTATGCTGAGAATTTCAAAAAAAAACCTTGATAGTTTCGAAAAAAACTTTTGAAAGTTCTTCGTCGCCATTTTACCGCACATTCGCTGGCATTGGCCATTAATAGGTGACATACCAAGTCCTTCTAGCAATTCTTGTACTAATTACAGCAAAACTTTCATGAACATACAAGTAGAAATTAAATTAATTGAAAACGAAAAATAACGCACGGTATTCGGTAGCCACGAAAAGTAGAATAATTTGTAGAAGAAACCTATTCTATGACCCCAGTGACTGATAAAACGTCTATTAGGGGAGGAAAAAGCCGGAAATACCTTGGAGTTATTCACAAAAGGCAGATAAGAATGAAAAACTCAGCTACTAATTGAAACGGGATGAGCAGGTATCTAGTTTTTTAGGAATCGGAAATTACAGAAGGTATGGGGTCAAAACATGATGCCCGTCCGTCCTCTAGGGTTAAGCGTGTGGGGATAGTACTTATCGACAATGTCAACCTTCATCTACGAAAAAATACCTCATCATAAAATCGGATTAACATGTCTTATATACTAGTGAATTGGAATTATATTTTAGTAGTGGTAGACACACTACAGTACTCCCCCACCAGAATTTTATATGAGATAGGATTTGAAGAACGGATACCACCAGTTGATTTATTGCTGATCTGCGAGAAGCCGGGAGAGTTGTATTAAAATCACCGAACTTTTTGAGTGCTTATCGTGAGAGCTGTATTAAGTTCACGGTCATGGTCACTCTTGTGTTAGCAGTCGAGTGTATACAGGACGACGCTATGTGTGATTGAGACTGAGTAGCAACACCGCAACGGTGGATAATGTCGCAGTCACAAGTAGCAAGTGGATAATGTCGCAGTGGCAACTGTTCAATGTGGACCATTCATCGAAGTGGGCGTTGCTGCCAAGGTAGGCGTTTTTCCATCACGTCCGGGTCACCAATGTGGGGATAGTAGTTATCGACAGTGTCAACTTTCATCTATGAAAAGGTATCCCATCATAGAGTTAATATGCCTTATATACTAGCAAAGTAGAATAGGAATTTTGTAGTGGTAGACACTACAAGCGGATCAAAAAATGATTTTGCATAAAAACACCGAGTAAAAACAGTAAAGCTGTATAGTATCACCTGATAGTTTCACAGAATCTTATAGTGGGTCTAATAAATTGGCCAAGGAATGTATATGTGATTCCGGTCAACTAAAAGGCAGAGTAAAATAACATTTGATGTTAGATTTACAGATTTTTAGTGCAATTTAAGTAAGCATATTTTGATTTAAAAATTTTAATATTTAAAATTGAAAAAAAAAAGATCTAATTTGACTCAGAGATATTTTGAAAAAACTGTCAAGGAATAAAAAATAATAAAAGAAGAATCTGTTTCACGAATAAACTTGTCAATCTACCACCCATTAGAATCCCCTTTGACTGAAGATTTTTTGTGAATATTACGTCTATAAGAAACAAAACAAAAAATTTAAGAAATACTTTTCCATAAGTATATGTATTTTTTAAACTGAATTAATAAGTTTTGCTCCATAAACAAGAGATTAATGGAGTGCATTTTCTTTAATGCAGAGTGATAGAAAAATCGATTAACTAGAAGAAATCAATATAGACTTGTTAAAATATTGGAACGTTTTTCATGTCTCTGGAATGTTCGTGATCAGCCTCATCACGGGAGAGGTTACACATTTCTTCACGTGACACTATTTCAGTAGGACCCCCCTTTTTTAATGGTAACAGTATTTCAGTGGGTCCCTCCACAACAGAACACGCTTTATTTATTTTATTTTTTTTTGTTCTTCGAGACTATTTTTGAACATTTCTTCGATTAATGGAAAAGAACGAATTATTAATCTTTAAAGGTTACCGAGTTTAATTTTGTCGGACGGGGATTTATTGTGTCCCGGAAGGAGATGCCGGCTGAAATAGAAATACCCCACAATAGTACAGTACCTGACCAAATTATTAGACGCACTATATTATTCTGTGTAAAATCTTAATTATCAGGTGATACTCTTTACAGCATTATTGTTTTATACGTCACTGTTTGCACTTGTTTACGTTAGTCTATCAATGGGTTAAATGAGACCATAGATAATATAAATTTGACAGTTGGATAAAAGAGACGATATATTATATTAATATAGAATATTTATTATATCAGGTATTATATGTATTAGTATATTATAATAATTATCAAATTATGAGACGCACTGTAGCGTTTGAATAATGGCATGATTTGCACGAGTTTATAGGCGACACTTTTATATTTAATCATACATGTAATGGGTTTTTATTCAAGAGATTTCTCATATACTTCCTATTTGTATTTATCTTTAACGCATTGCGTTACGATGTTAACCCATTGATACAGGAGCCTAAGCAAATGTAAACCGGTTTCATCCGAGTGTAAGCAATAAAGCTGTCACCTGATAATTAACATTTCACATAGAATCTTATAGTGGGTCTAATAATTTGGCCACGGACTGTACACGTATTTCTAATTGTTGAAAAACTGTTAATATACCTTCGCAATCTTCATTAAAAATTACAGCTAAATAAGTTGACTATTAACTATTTATTTTAAAAGTACCATTAATATAATTCCTATATATAATTTCCTACATAATTTAAACAAAACTAGGAGGCTCCGCCCCCTGCTCGCTAACGCTCGCCAACCCCCGAGAATTGCTACGCAATCCTATGTGGTTCACGCCGTGAACCATGGCTCGCTGCTCTCGCTCGCCAATGAACACAATGTTCTAGCACAAAGACGTTAGATATTATCATCAAAGACATAGTATTTTATCATCAAAGACATAGTATTGTACTTATGTAGAAGAATTCTACCAATGTTCTTATTGGCTTTTAAAAAAGTATATTAGCTATTTAGATTGTACATGGTGAAAAAATCAAAACATTAGCTAAATAAGAAACATATTAGCAAAATAAATTATCAAATATTGCTTCACTAATATTCTGCATTTTAAAGCGTGAAAATTCAATGCATAAATAAACGCGAAATATAAAAAAATTCAATGCATTCAATACAAACACTTAAACGTTTTTTAGACGTTTAGGTAGCTCCCAGTAGAAAAATATCAATTCAACAGCGGCCTTTTAAAGCATTCTCACTTCAATTAATGAATTAATTCCTAATTGAGTTTAAATTAAATAGTGTCATGTTTTTAGTGCATGAATCTGAATTGAACAACCTGATAATGCTCACTCTGGTTATTGGTATCTGGTTGCTCACTACGTGTTCTTGCGCGCCGAATCCAATCAATTAAAAATGAAAACTGTTGCCAGCGCGGGAAAAGAAATATCATCAGTTTTATTGATACCTACGTACGTATTAGCGTTTTATATAATATAGAAGATAATTTCCTACATAATTTAAACAAAATATTTCAATAAAATAGTTATAATGATAGAGTTTTAACTAAAGTCTTTTGGTTTTAGTGAGCCATTTCAGTAATCGATTCACATGAAAGCACCAATTCGTTTGTTAAAATGTATCACAACGCGTGCTCGTTAATTATGCTGTAACTTTAAAATTTTTACAGTATTCAATGCAATATTTTTGTACAATAATCTTGAAAGAATTAACCATCCGAAAAATGCATTTTTCTTTTCATTTTTGAAAACTTAATTGTGATGTTGCCCGTTAATTCAAACTCGTGGGAATATATTTTTACTACCAAACCACTCCGAACTATAAATATTAATTACTACAGTGTTAAAGAATGGTTACTCTGAAGTTAATTAATAAATTTAAATTGATTTAAAATACAAAGGTTCCAAAGAATAAAAACATTAATTTACTTCGTAAGAGTTTGAAGAAAAATATCACTTCTAAATTTTCATTAGGAACATTATAAAATGGCAAGTACTTTCACTATTAAATTAGATGTCAGGCGATTGAAATTCTTGTCTAGACATAGGATTACACAATCGTTTTCAAACTTTAATCTCACTCGGAAATATTTTTTTTTCCGTAAGAATTTGCTATTTAAATTAAATACATATGCTTCCTTATATGTTTTTACTACAGTTCTTTTTTTTTAAATAGTTTTATATGCATTTTTTTAGCTAGATACGTAGAAACTTCCTCTGTATCTTAACAAAATTCCTATAATTTTAAATCTTTTGATGACAAAAAAAAGAGAAGGGTTACCTAGGCCAAGCATAGTACAGTCCGTGGCCATATTATTCGACGCACTCTAAGATTCTATGTAAAATCTTAATTATCAGGTGATACTCTATACAGCTTTAGTGTTTTTACACCGACTGTTTGCACTTGTTTACTTTACTGTATCAATGGGTTAAATGAGACGATAGACAATGTAAATTCGAAGATAAATTAGATAAATATAGAATAATGATTATATCAGATATTATATTAGTATATTTTAATAATTAGATCAAGTTATTAGATGCACTTTAGTGTTTCAATAATGACATGTTTTGCGCGATTCTATAGGCAATACTTTTACATTTAAGCATCCATGTAATGGGTTTTAATTCAAGAGATTTTTTATATACTTCCTATTTGTATTTATTTTTAACGTATTGCATGACAATGTTAACCCTTTGATACACGAACGTAAACAACTGCAAACCGGTTTCAGACGCGTAATTCACCTGTGAGAGTCGACATTCTCCTGATTTTGGTCATTCGCGGCAACATCATTTTGTAGTTTTATTTTTAAAATTGATGTTTTAAAAAAGTATAAAATAGAAAAATAGAGAAAAAAATTTTAAAAATAAATGTTTCACAGTTTTATAAAAAAAATTAAAATAAGTAACATTTAAATACTGATGAATAAGTTCTTGAAAAGGATGTTAAAAAATTTCTGTTAAAACTTTAAATATTTTTTTTTTCGGAAAGGGATCTCACAAAAGTTTTAAATTTCAGAAATTTATTCTTCACATGAATTATATTCACATGAATTATTCACATGAATTATATTATATTATTATATATTATTATATTCGTATATTATAATGATTATACCAAATTATTAGTCGCACTGTGGTGTTTCAATAATGACATGTTTTGCACGAGTTTATAGTTATCACTGTTAAATTACAGAATGAATTGATTTTTTAGCGTGAAAGTTTCTAACGAGTCAAATTATTGTTTGTATTATGAGTCAAATTATTATTGTACTTCAATAATAAAATACTCAAATACTTGATTTGGCTTAGAAGTAGTAGTGCTTTGAAATATGTGTTTAAATGGGCAGTGTTGATGGAACCTTTGAAAACTATTTTGTGGCCAAATTTATTTGCCTCTTGATCTTTCGAATATTTATGAAAAAATTAGTTCAAGTTTATTTTTATTCTTCTAAACAAGAAAAACCTTGCAATATTTTTTTATGATTTTCTTCCAGTATTTGAGTATTAGACTCACAAAGAAAATATCAAACTTTGAGCAAAACAACCTCGATAAAAGGTTGTTTTTTTTATATTCTAATGGCTATTAGCTATAGAAGCCTGAATATAATAAAGTTGCGTCCGAATATTTCTCGGATATGGGAAGGAAATATTAAGTATACTAATGAGAAAAAAATAAATATATTGGGATGAGGGGCCCCAAGAAAGAAAAAAAAATGATCGATTATTTTTCAGATACAACAGAAACTCTTTATACAGAAAAATAGCAATATATCCTAGAATATTCTAGCAGACGGAAAAAAAAACTCATAAAAGATATATCTTATAAATCTTAATAGTTTGGATAGAGAATAAAACGATAATTTATTGGAATAATGGGTCTGTTCGTACAAACATTCTCATATTCGTTTTTGCAGTTATAATATGAGTTGGAATCGTAAAACAACTAATTTTTTCGTATTCGTTAAAAATATTGTTCGTTGCTTCTGATGATTATTGAAAGGACAAATTTAGAAAGGAAAATATGTATATATACTGTCAGCAAGTAATTTCCTTAAAAACTAAATTCTTTATCCGATGCTTACCTCAGCCGAGATCAATTATTTCTCCTACTATTCTACTTACAAAATAAACCCATTTCTGAATTTAACCATACCCTAAGATCTCCCAACGAATATTAGTTTGATTGCTAAATTGTCTGCTTCTTTTAGAAAACAATAGACTTTCCTTTCATATTAAGATTCCTTCTCTGCGGTCAATTCAGATAACCAATCAAAACTTCTCGTAACTGTCTTGCGATTTGACTAATTAGATTTGGGATCCCGTGTTTCATCAGAAACCGAAGAGACTTTGCGTGACTTCCGGGCTGCTCAGACGTGCAATATTAATATCGCGATTATAATGCGAATCCACCTATTTACATGCTTATGGCTTTCAATAATTGTCGCGTAGATATCGTGTCACTACGATCCGGTAACATTCCCAATCAAGTAGTATTCAGTTACAAGTAAAGATATTGGCCTGATGTCTCATTAATTAATTTGAGTAAAATTCCAAATCATTCTAATCTAAATGAAAAAAATGCAGCATTTTGCAATTTAGGGAGATTAATGACTTCAGGTGGGCGGTGGGTGATGATGTCATTGTTTTTATTTATCATATCACTCATTTAATTTCTACTTATTACCAATCAAAATAACAATGAACGTAATTATTTCGTTTTAACATTACTTTTAAAAGGAAATTTATTTATTTTTTACAACCGTCGTTAAACAGCCGATCCAATTTTGGGTTTATGACTACCAATTTTCAACTCCGTTGCCTCTTCATTTCGAACCAACCCAGAAGACAATGAAACTCCTGGATCGGTACCCCCAGAAGTATGATTTGTTATGGGAGCATGGAGGACTTTGAGACTCGATCAGATTCAACGTGCATCAGTCACCATTTACTACACGGAGAGTCTTCGGTGGGCAAGGATGGAACTCACGACCTCTTGAACATGGTCCCAGTGCCCTACCAACCAGGCTATCCCGACCCCTTAAAAATTTATTTAGCATTTCATTTATCTCATACATTTTTAAGATAGTAATTACTGTATAAACACGAACAATAAAGAAATCTTAAACGAAGCTCACATGCATATGTTATTGTGAATGACAAAAAGTGGTGATTATTGACTTCTTCCAGTGAATGTTGACAGTCACATAGTCGCTTTGGTAAAGGTCCGAAATATATACTAGATCCAGATAAGTGCCACTGCCTGGTACACATTTGCCCGGTATGCCCTACATCAATGTTTTCTTAAGGTCGTGTGCCACTGCCCGGTATGCATTTGCCCGGTACTCCGATCACTGATTTTTCTCCTAATCTATCCTCAGCAGATATTAATATATCGAACGAAAAAATTAATATCGAATAAGATATGACAAATATTTCGGACATTCTCCAAAGCGACTATGTGATTGTTGACATTCACCAGTGAAAATCGACATTCTCATGATATATATAAACTGCTGTTTGTAGAAAATGCAACACCATGAAAGAATCATCAGAANGAATAGGTATTTTTTCTTAGAGAAAAAATATTTTTTTAAGCTGCTTTTGATTTAGAAACGAAAAAAAATGTGAAATAAAAATCATGCAATCTAAACACAGAATGGTGCATAGAAAATTTTATTGCATTTTTCAATGCCGCTTGCTTTTATGATACTTTCAGAAAAATGCATAATACATTTCCTGGTTGTTATACGTGCCGAAACCATATTAGAAAAAAAGAAATTCTAATAAGAATACAATTGGAAAAGTGGTGGTTTGCAATTTTGAAAATGTTTAAAGACAACGATGTCTTAAATTTTGTATGGAATAAACTATCTCCTGAACTACAAAAAACAAAACAAAAAAATAAGAAAAGTGATAAAACATCCAAACGCGTACTTGTTATGTAACTTCAGAAATCTTTGCAAATGAAATAAAAAATAGTTGTTTATTCTTAAAAGAAATATATAAGAATTTGATTTGATAAAGTTACCTCGGGATCTGGATGAAATTTTCCAGAGAACTATCTTAAAATGCAAGTTTTATTATAGAAAAGTTTCCTTGCTTTCTTATAACATAATTTCAAAACTTGGTGCAAATATTTTATGTGCTGTTAACTTATCTCAACTAAAATTGCATTTCATAAATAAAATGAAAACGGCCGGAATATAATAATAAATAACAGTAAACTTTATCGGAATATAGTAAAATTTACCGTATTTATAGCTCTATATGAACACCAAAAAGATCGATTATTTTTACAGAAGCGCTCTGGTAAAATTAACAATTTTGGTAAAATTAACAACAAAATATGTTTTTACAATATGTAAAAAAATTTGGCAAATGTGTGGCAATAAGAAAATATATTTCGAAACCAGAATTTTCGTTAAACTGCTACCACGTGAACGGAAAAATTACCAAATGAATGGTTTAAATTCCGTATATTTTGGTTTTATTACTTCAATTAATTTTTTTTATTCATATATTATTTTTAAAAGAAGTAGAAATGTTATTGTAATTATAAAAAAAACTGTGACCGAACGATCTTCGGCAGCAGAGAAACGAAGCTCACGAAGGTCGCGAGCTTCGCTTAACATAACGAGCTCGTTAAAAATATTTAAACCTTAAATTAAGAAACCACCCATAATTTTACTATTATTATTTACTATAATTTTACTACTATTTACCATGTATTCAGTAGTAAATTGGATCGAGCCTGTGAAATAAGCAGCATTGTCGACCAACCAGCAATTGTTTTGCAAAAGTAAAGCGGTAAACAAATACCATATATATATATATATATATATATATATGGTATTTGTTTACCGCTTTACTTTTGCAAAACAATTGCTGGTTGGTCGACAATGCTGCTTATTTCACAGGCTCGATCCAATTTACTACTGAATACATGGTAAATAGTAGTAAAATTATAGTAAATAATAATAGTAAAATTATGGGTGGTTTCTTAATTTAAGGTTTAAATATTTTTAACGAGCTCGTTATGTTAAGCGAAGCTCGCGACCTTCGTGAGCTTCGTTTCTCTGCTGCCGAAGATCGTTCGGTCACAGTTTTTTTTATAATTACAATAACATTTCTACTTCTTTTAAAAATAATATATGAATAAAAAAAATTAATTGAAGTAATAAAACCAAAATATACGGAATTTAAACCATTCATTTGGTAATTTTTCCGTTCACGTGGTAGCAGTTTAACGAAAATTCTGGTTTCGAAATATATTTTCTTATTGCCACACATTTGCCAAATTTTTTTACATATTGTAAAAACATATTTTGTTGTTAATTTTACCAAAATTGTTAATTTTACCAGAGCGCTTCTGTAAAAATAATCGATCTTTTTGGTGTTCATATAGAGCTATAAATACGGTAAATTTTACTATATTCCGATAAAGTTTACTGTTATTTATTATTATATTCCGGCCGTTTTCATTTTATTTATGAAATGCAATTTTAGTTGAGATAAGTTAACAGCACATAAAATATTTGCACCAAGTTTTGAAATTATGTTATAAGAAAGCAAGGAAACTTTTCTATAATAAAACTTGCATTTTAAGATAGTTCTCTGGAAAATTTCATCCAGATCCCGAGGTAACTTTATCAAATCAAATTCTTATATATTTCTTTTAAGAATAAACAACTATTTTTTATTTCATTTGCAAAGATTTCTGAAGTTACATAACAAGTACGCGTTTGGATGTTTTATCACTTTTCTTATTTTTTTGTTTTGTTTTTTGTAGTTCAGGAGATAGTTTATTCCATACAAAATTTAAGACATCGTTGTCTTTAAACATTTTCAAAATTGCAAACCACCACTTTTCCAATTGTATTCTTATTAGAATTTCTTTTTTTCTAATATGGTTTCGGCACGTATAACAACCAGGAAATGTATTATGCATTTTTCTGAAAGTATCATAAAAGCAAGCGGCATTGAAAAATGCAATAAAATTTTCTATGCACCATTCTGTGTTTAGATTGCATGATTTTTATTTCACATTTTTTTTCGTTTCTAAATCAAAAGCAGCTTAAAAAAATATTTTTTCTCTAAGAAAAAATACCTATTCTATCAGGAAGCTCTATCATGAAATGAAACTTATATGGTTTACCTTGATATTTATGAGAAATAAGAGAATCTGTTATTTATATTTGGATAAGATTTGAATAGTTTTAGATATTTGGCAACAAAACTGCACAACGGAAGATGAAAATAAATTAAACAATTTCTATTTCGTTGGGAAATATATATCCTGTTTTTGTATCGTATCGCATATATATCAGATGCTTTCTTATTCTTTAACACCTTTTTTGGCGCGAAAACACTTATACGTTAGAATTATAGATGTTATAAGTCTTTTGTGTTTGCATCATTTTTATATTACTATATATTATATTGACCCCTTTTCGTAAGATAAAAACAGTGCTATGTCAAATAAATAAATAGTATGTTGTCTTATGTGCGCAAAAGAAATATTTAACTATAAAACTTCATCCTAAATGCTTTTAAAAAATGATCGTCCTTTGCATTTTTGCAGATTTTGATTCTTTTCTTTTTTCTTGGAATGTAAAAGAGAAAAGAGTTTTATTTTTAGCGAATTACTTCCATTTTAATTTGAAAGAAAAAGGAATTAAAATTTTACATCGAAGTATTTTTATGAAATATGGGGAGTTCAATTATGATTGTTCTTACTTTGAAAATGTCTCACATGGTGTTTGCTTTGAAAATAATTTTCGGATTTTGTTTTAAAAAAAAAAACTAAAAACCAATTTCATTTCACGTTTCTATATAAGAAATTTGCTTTATTCTCACCTGTTCTTATTTTTTTTATTTTATTTACTTCATTCATTTATTTATTCATTTCGTAAAGTGTTTCAGTTTGAAAGAGATTTTGTATATATATATC
>NC_092211.1:5786076-5801714 GCF_043381705.1 Parasteatoda tepidariorum
TTTACTACCACTTTAAATATAGAAATAAAATTTTACGCCAAATACGTAAAAGTTGGCAGGTGCGTATATATATATATAGATAGATAGATAGACAAAAAGGTTAAAAGAAGAGAGAGAGATTAACGAAGAAAATTAAGAAAAATAATACAGCGCATAAACTACAAATACGTAGTACTCATAAAATAAGTTAAAAATATAGAGAAAACATGGAAAAAAATGAAAAATTTAAAAAAATTCTTAAAACTGTTTTTTTAAAAATATTCACAAATTTAAAAAAATTTTTTTAAAAAAATGGAAATAAAATAAAATAAGGAAAGGAAATAATCTTGTCATCAGCTCAAACGATTATATCCGAAGAAAACAGTGCTTTCTAATATTTCATTAATATAGCTAAAGTGAAACATATGGATACAATAGTGTGAAAAACACCAAATAAGTTGAAACGAAAATAGAACTTATTAATGTTCTGTGTAATGTCCTCAGGATGTCCTCAGGAAATAAAATGTAATGTAATGTAATGTAATGTCCTCAGGAAATAAAAATTGCAAAATTAAACAATGATGCAAAAATGGAAAATAAAATCTAAGAAAATACAGAATAAAATTCAGAATATATAAAACGAGTAGTGAATTTTAATGTACTTACACTTACAGGCATTTTTAAAAAATGATTTGAAATGTTTTCGTTACAAGTTTGCCGAAATATTAAAGTAGAAGCTTAAGTACAGGAGATGAAGGGAATCAACTAATAGCGCGTTCTCACTAAAGTACAGAAGAGTTTTTGATTTGTTACCTTGGATTAGCCCGAATCTGGATGTGCGCAAGAATATAATGTTATACAGGATAATGAATAAGTTTGTTTAATAAGTTTGTTTTATAAGGTTAATTTGCTGAATAATATTGTTTAATTTGGATATAATTATTCATCACTCTATACTAATATATTTTTACACTATATGTAAAAAACATTATACTTTTAATTTTAAATATGTTTTTAGATTTATTGATGATTTCATTATCTTTAATTTTCAGAATTATTCAATTTTGTTAAATAATATTTACCCAGAGGAATTTTTCGTAATCATGACGATGATATTAATTTTAATTTCCCGGATTTAAGTATTAAAGAAGAAAAAAATATCTGCATTGTTGATTTATACGATAAAAAATACGTCTTTGAAATATATACGTCTTTAAATACAATTTTTAATCAAATGAATAAAATTAAAAGAATTTGTCATAATGTTTGTTTAATGAAAAAAACAAATAGACGATATCTTCCAGAATTTAATAAAGAACAATGGATATCCTACTAAAGTAATTAAATTTATCTAAAATCGTACAGTATGTAATAATTAAAATTGCTTTGTTAACTAAATTTATATTTTTACCATGTGCAAATCCGTTGCTAAAATTCTTCTAATATGTTATTAAAAAAAATTTTAAAATATTAATTATTTTAGAATAGTTTTTTTTCATGAATTTCTCTAAATTCAACCTTATTAATATTAAAATTTTATAATTTAAATTCCACCGTATTAACTATAGACTTTGAATTATCCAGTATAATATTATAACATTGAGCATTATCCTCATTCAGGTTAATCCAAAGTAACTAACAAATCAAACGCGCTTTTCTGTATTTCAGTGAGAACGCACCATTAGTTGATTCCCTTCATCCTGTACTTAAGCTTCTATTTTCATATTTTGTAATCAAGCAACCTTGTTACAAAAACATTTTTGAGAAATGCCTGTAAGTGTAAGTACATTTGCTACAATTCGCTTTACATATTTCGCTTCTGTGTTTTATTCTGTATTTTCTAGAATTTTTATTTTCCATTTTTGCTTGATTGTTTTATTTTTATTTTACAGTTTCTGCTCAGTAAGTTCGTCCCGCAGTGGACTGATCGTTAAGACACGGTTCCCAGCAGATCACCGAAATCAAGCATCACTGGTTACGGTCAGTGTGCGGGTGGGTGACCACTTGGATCAGTCTACGTAGGGACCGAGGGTGTGCGGCATTGGTCCTCGTTAAACTGTTCTACCGTAAAGTGCTCGACTTCGCGTACAGGTCGTCGGGCTACCGTAGCAGGGGTACCATCCCCTCAGCAGAGGATCAAAATTTTGATGGCATGTCCTTCGATCATCCTCAGGGATGTTTCCCAGACCGTCGCCAATAGCCCATCGTGCACCTCGAGTGCGACGTAAATTAACTACAACAACAGCTCAGTAAGTTCTATTTTCGTTTCAATATTTTTTGAGTGCTCCTCATACAATTGTATTGATATGTTTTGTTTTGGCTATATTAATACAGTATTAGAAAACACTATTTTTTTTCGGATAAAGTCGTGTGAGCTGCTGATGAGATTATATCTTTTCCCTATTTTATTTTTCCATTTTCAGTTTTAATTTTTTTTTTTTTGAATTTGTGAATACTTTTTTAAAAGCATATACTTTCTGTAGTTGCTTTCTTTACAGAGAATTCACTAGGTTTTAGTGAAACAGCCATTTTAAATAGAAAGTGCATAAACACCGTTGTATTTTAAAACATAACGAAATTTTGAAAAGGGAAATGGCTTCTAGATGCATCTTCCGATAAATAATTTAGAATAAGAATTTCGTTTTCATCAATTTCAGTTAGAGGCTACTATACATAAAAACTAAGCAAAATGTATCATTTTTTTAAAAATTTGTCAGCAATTTTATAAAATTTAAAAAGCGAAATAATTCGATTAAATCTATTTTTTTTTATTTTGTCAAACAATATGTCAAATTATGTATCATTACACTTTAAAGTTAAAAACATTTCATCACCATATTACGGTCACTGACCACAGAAATGAATGCCCCTAAGTTAGGTTATGTCCCTGAGTGAAATGTTTTGCTGTAAAGTGTCGTTGACCACAAATTAATACGCTACGTTCGAATAAGTTATCTTAAAAGTAATCGGATTTCAAGCTCTGGGGATTTGTTGGTCGAATTAAAACAAACCTGGTAACAAGAAAAAGTAAGTTAGAGTTGTGTGTTTGTTGTCCTTCGTCACCAATGCAAAAAAGTGCGATAGTAATGCTCTTTGAATCTGGCTGGTATCGAACCCAGGACCGTTGTGTCCAAAGCTGTAACTATTTTGGCAAAGAATGTACAAGCAAGAATAGAAGGCCGGGATAGCCTGGTTGGAAGGGCCCATGTCCAAGAGGTCGTGGGTTCGATACTTGTCGGCTGAAGACTCCCCGTGTAGTAAATGATGACTGATGCATGTTAAATCTGTCGAGTCTCAAAGTCCTCCATGTTCCCACAACAACCCAAACCTCTGGGGGTAGGGGAGAGTGGGGTCAATTGTAACATTTTTTACTTAACTATTTTTAACTAACAAAAAATCCAATATATTATTAGTATTAATTGACAGACGAGTAACGTAGACTATCCTCTACCAGAAAAAAAAATAAATACCGGATTTTAAATGTTATTATATTAGTTATTAACAATTTTTGACAGTCGTGCACTTGTAACAATTGTCCACACTTACGAGGTCAATTGTAACAGTTCATAAATTCAACTAAAACATAGTTAATTATACATATTATCATAGTTGTGATATATTTTTTATTGATCAAAATAGTAGTGATACTTTAGGAGTAAAAATAATAATGAGTGGAGACCTAAAGGGTTAAACTTTTAACTTTAAGGGTTTAAAATTTTTAATTTATGCTGTGAAAGGTGACAAATAAAATAATGCACATGCAACATAATATAAATGATATAGGAAACTATTGGTGGCTCTTAAAGAGTTAAGTAATGGTTTGTAAACATAAGGTTATTTATTTTCAGCTGTTACAATCGTCCCTTTACTTATTGTTACAATCGTCCCCAAGACGCCATTTCAGCTTCATTTGTTAAAAACATTGCTAGTTAATTAACAAAACTAATTCTTTTTTATTGAAATGTTAATTAAGGTGTCCACTTACATATTCGATTAATAATTTTTATTTGTTTAAACAAAATTACTTTGCTACAATATAATATTCTAATACCAAAAAAAGTACTTACGTAGCTTGAAAATATCTTTTGTGATGTAACTCTTTCAAAAGTACATTAAAATGGTTGCCAGTAGGGGTGTACATGTAGATTTATTAAATACACCTTGTGCGCCACCTGGGAACCAAATCCAGAACCCGACACTCGAAATTTTAGCTCTGTTACAATCGTACCCTGTTACAATTGACCCCACTCTCCCCTACTGATCCAGGAGTTTCCTTGTCTTCTGGATGGGTTCAAAATGACAAGGCTACGGATTTGAACATTAATAGTCGTAAACTCAAATATTGGGTCGGCTGTTCAACGACGGTTATAAATTAAAATGAAAACAAGAATTGAGTAATGAAGCTTCATATAGTGGCTGTTGCAATTGTTGTTTGAAACCAAAGAGTAAGAGTAATTTATTTCAATTGGACAAAATGCGTAGTCCGGTTTTGGAAAGGAAATGCATTTAATTTAGTTTAATTTCAGTTAGCTGAAATTATTAATTTAATAAATGCATTTCTTTATTATTTTTTTCACTTCAACTGTATGTGAAAATAATGTTTGCTCAAGAAAAGTAGCAAAATATTCATGAAAATATATTTAATTACACTGGGCTTTTTCTCAACGAAAGAAGCTAGACATGTAAATAAACGGATAAATCTCCGAACTTTTTAGAAATTTACAGGCTTATATGTGTCTGGGACATAAATAATCTATTTTTAATTGATCTTGAGCAAACAATTATGTACTCAATCTTTTTTCAAAAAATAAAAAAACGCTGTGTTTATTTTAATTAAAACACAGACCAGTACTCTCTTTCATTTTTATCGGTGCTGAACTTTAAGAAATACTGAAGTTGAACGGTAATTCTTTATTCATCAAAATTTTTCAAGTTTTCCTACCTTTTAAAGCATATTTTTTAAAAACTACAGATCTAATTGCATGAAATTTGGGATTTATATACATTACCTTAATTATTTTTTTTCCTGGAAAATGAAGAAAATACACTAGATTACTTTAAGTAAAACATATTTCATTGCTTTTATAATCAACTTTAAGAAATGATTATAACTTGAAAAAATAAATTTCTAGATATATTATAATATATTAAAATATCTGAAAAAAATTCTAAAGAAAGAAAATTTTGAATTTAAATACATTACCTTAATTTTTTAAGAGTAATTTTTAAAACAAATTAATTTTATATAGCAGCAAAAATAATAATAAAGTAAAATGCCATTTTTAATTTAGATTGCATATCGATATAACAGACAGTAAATAATGCTCAAATGCTTATAGATTTATTTAAAAACTAAAAAGGGAAAAATGAAAAAAATAATACTTTCAGTCATGTTAAACTTAGAAACACCAATTTGTTTAAAATTTTCAAAACGTTTTTAATATAAATTAATGAGAAAAATTTCAAAAGTATAATAATATTTCAGCGTTGCAAAAATATGTAAATGACTTGATCCTTTAATTTCGAACCATAATAATAGAATTTGATACTACAATTTCGAACCATAATAATAGAATTTGATACTACAATTTCGAACCATAATAATATAATTTGGTACTACAATTTCGAACTATAATAATATAATTTGAAACTATAATTTCGAGCTATAATAATATAATTTGAAACCATAGTTTCGAAATTATAATAATATTTAAATAATGCAACAGCACGTAAATGTATCTGAATTTTGAAATAGTTTAAAATTATAACCACAATACCTCAATGAAGTTTTTTCCGGCATTGTATGAAAGGTATTCGATGTATATGCAATGTGTATCATTGGAAGAAAGAAAAATACTTTGTCAAAAAAAGCTATTTTCCTTTATCATATTTCGCTAACAGTTTACTGCAAACCAAATAAATTTTAAAGCTATAAGCAGAAAAGTTTCCGCTCTGTGAAACAAAACAGAACACAATTTGATAACAGAAAAATACCGTTTCTGTTATGTTAAAAATACCATTATATGAGAGAGGAAAAAAAAGAATCACTTTTGTATTCTTGTATCAAAATATAAGTAAACATAGAAGTACAATAATACAATAGGGAGATATTATTGAAAAACATTAAAGTATATTCTTATAGAAAATCGGAGCAAATGCTTGTACGGGAAAAAAATTCTAATGTTTTTTGAGATTTCAAGCGAAGTTAATGACATAGTTTCTAAGACAAATATGCATTCATGCAATTATTTAAAAAAGTATGTTATTCGAAATTTTCTAAAATAGAAGAAACATTTCAGGAAAAAATATTTGATAGATTTTATTACTTATCTTTTCAACATGAGTATAAATGCTTACAATTCTACTATAAATATGTTTAAAGTTATTCAAGTTGAAGTTTTTTTCTGACTACTTCGTGCTGTCTTCAATAAAATTGTTGGAGAAAAATTCTGCCCCCCTTCAACATAAAATTATTGCCTTCAACATAAAATTATCATAAATAATTTGTCAATTTGGAAAATTCCAGTAATTATAAATATTGATCAGGTTTGCGAAATCTCTTATGCATATTTAAGAAGAAAACAATTAAAATTCATAAACTAGTGGAAATTTTGAGAGCACAAATTTTTTTATTCTCAACTATTTCTTGTAGATTTCCTTGTAGCGTACATTTTGTTAAAAATTGACTGTGTAATATTACAACAAGGAAATCCGTTAAGTCCAAAAACACAAAATTGTTTTAAAGAAATTCGCTCATGCAGTCTTTATGCTATTGTTTAAAGTTGGATTTTACACAATTTATAATCACCTTATTTTTTACAAAAGTAATTTATCTTTCCCAAAACAAACAGGAATCTGAATTCAAAATTTCATGTTAATAAAACACTTTTACGCTAAACTATAAATACTTACTAAGATTTTAGGACGAACATGAATTATTCAAGAATAAATAACATACATTTGTTCCAAAAACTCTTTTAATTTCTATGTTCGATATCTCGAAAACTATTGATTTTTTGAAATTCGTGCTCATTCCGACTTTTCAAATGTTTGAAAGAACAAATATATCTTAATTTCTAAAATGTCCCCAGGGATGCCGCTTTCACAAAGTTTCTGAAAAGCGAAACAAATAAATAATTTACTTACATTTTTGAGTATTGATTCAGACGTTTGCTAGATACACTTTGATAACTAACTTATTACATTTTTAAAAAAAATACCTTACAAGATTTCATTATAAATATTTACTTTTGAATAAATTCAAGAAGCATGGGTTTAACACTAGGTTCTTTATCTCTGCGCACACGCGTCAATTTGACGCATGAACGAATACATATAACAGCACTTACAGAGATGCCAACTTGCTCCGGACAGCAAATATATAAAGTGGTAGTTTATCAATTGTGATTCTTGGTTTAATAAATTCAATTCAGTAGATTTTTACCCTCCACTATTTCTAAACAATTCGTAGGCTTATGTAATTTAGGGGAGAGTTGGATAAAACGGGATAGTCGGACAAAACGGGATACGTCGCCTTGGGACCAGACTATTGCAGCTATCTTGTGGACAACGACAGAAACGTGTTATTCGACCGTGATTATATCATTCTCGATGCGTCCCGCCTCGAGATCACTATTTGATAGAAAGTTATAAGTCTCAGAACTTTTTTACTCTATTTTTTAGCCATTTTCTATATTTACGTGCGTTGTTTTTTACATTGTACTGCCTACACATATGGGAATAAAATTCAGGTGAGTATTAAATTTAATTAATCATTTATTTACCAATATTTTGATGTGCAGTCTATCTAATTTTCTTTTCATATTTAGGCAGCAGCCATGTTTGTTTCAAAAAGTGTCGGAGTCGGACAAAACGGGACACTTGTGAGTTGGATAAAACGGGATAGAGTTTTTTATGTCCCGTTTTATCCACCTATTTATTTGTTGGATTATTACCTTTTAAAATAGCCATATATTAATGTAGGCCTAGGCTTTTTAAACAACTTATTTATATTAGCTATATATATTTTTGAAAAATTTAGTCTTTTTATATAGTAATGCAAAATTTGTTTATTAACGTTCATTATTAAGCATTTAATTTTCGACTCTAGGATTTCACATCTTTCTTTAGAACTAATTGTAATGTATTTCTCTGATGAAGACTTGAGCTTTTTTATGTATAAACAATATTATTAATATATTTGCATTATTTATAATTTTATATTTATATATATGCAAAAATTTAAACATTGTAAACCCTATCCCGTTTTATCCAACCCAGGTATGCTAAAACGGGATATGTAAGAGTTTGGAAATTAATTTTTTTTTCTATTTCACAGTCAGTAAAATTAGTTTAAAATATGTTTTTTGTGTACTTCGATAAATGTTGTAGCTACAAAAAAAATAATGTATGGTTTTCCTGAACAGATATTCCGTAGTAAATATAAACAATAATGGTATCCCGTTTTATCCAACTCTCCCCTACCACTTTATCTTTGCAAAATTTACTTAGTAGTTATTTACCGTTTTTTTAAAAATTATTTTGGCGTGTCCGGAGCAGTTGGCATCTCTGCACTTATGTGATTGTATACTTTAAGAAAAATGAAAATATGTGATATATATTTATGAAATATTGTAGTATTTTATTTTTCAATACTCGAACTAAGCAACTGAAAATTTCTAAATCTGACACTCTTTCCAAATTGACATTCTGTGTCTGTTCTTTCTATTATTGCTTATCGGCAACAGTTGTTTATCACTTGTTTCAATTGTTTGCATGTTTACGCAATTTTGTCTAACTTATGATCGCGTCAAATTGACGCATATCCGTTGAGATAGTTATACCACAAAGAGAATTTCAATATTTCAACGCTTTTGAAGAAAATAAACTTCAATATATATTTACCTCGATCAATGGATAAAAGTCAATGCAAGAGATAAAATAAAAATGCAAACAGGTTTTGTAATTTTCCTTATAAAATTCGAAATGCGTCAAAATGACGCGTCCCGCAAACCTAGTGTTAAATGCGTACTTACACTTATTCTACGCTAAAACGAAAGACGAAAAATTTAGAAAGATTAGTTTTTATTTGTTATTTTTTGTAATATTAATGATAAATGAAATCCTTTCTGTTGCGCAAAAAGGTATAAAAAGTCTTTGTGAAGTATACAGGTGTGAAGTGGGCTGTTTTTGAGAAATAATGATAATGTTTTTTTTTCTCCGTCTGCCTATTATTTTGAGTGAGATTCTTTAGTTCATGCCTCTGTTATTTTATTTCGTTTTTATTATTAACAATAACACTTTCACAGCTCTTAAAACAATAAATACACTTTAGTCTAAATTTTTATACTTGAGTGATTATCGAAAGCCTATAGTACAAATAATTTTAATGAAACTTGGTATGAGCATTGGTTGAAGTAATCACACAAGAAAAACTTTGAGGAAGTCGACAAAGTTTGAAGAAACAAATAGTTTTCAATTAACTTACAAAATATATTTGATAATTAAAAAAAAATTTATCTTGATAAATTTTTAAAATTAAAGTGAATGGTTTGTTCTGATTTATTTTTAATAATAGCCTCATTCATAAGACTATTTCCTTTAACAACTTCTTGAAACATTTTTTACGACTTTTACAAATCTTTTAAATGCCCTCCTGCAATAAAAATAAAATAATCATTCAGCAGTTCTGAAATACATTCACGATTTGAAACAAATGTCCGGCTACTGCGGTTACAGAAACAGATAAAGAAATGAAGGGGTTGTGATACTCTCCATCAAACAAACAGGTTTTACATCATGATTTCCCACTTTACTGAAGTTCATAGGGTAAATAATTGTTCCCAGTCGTCTAGTACCACTATTTCCTGGCCCAAAGAACCTACGTTAACCATGTTCTCATAATGCCAATACCAAACTTTAAAAATTTCATTACGAAAAAAAAGGGTTTAAAATTTTTATTTTTTATTTCTTTGTTCATACGTTTTTAATAGTTCAAAATAATCGATATTCATACTCGTTAATTTACCAAACGATATTATACAATATGAAAACAAATTTATCCTAACTCCATTTTCATAAAATTGAGATAAAAAATTCTATTGATAAAATTGAATGCCTCCTCATTATTGGCAAAGACAATAGAATTTGGTTAGTCGTCCCGCCCAAGGATATGGGCACTCGACTGTTACAATGCAATACAATACAATTCGACAATTACAATAAAATACAATAAATACAGTTACAAAAAAAATAACAATGACATTAGAGTACAGATGATTTCGTTACAATAAGGACAGCTGAAGTCCAAAAGCAAGAAAAGAAGAACTTCTCGAAAGATGACGGTTTGATGGTTAAAAATAATTAGAAAATGTATAATTGATAGCCAAAACACAATACAATTGATTTGAAAAGTAATCAAATTTAAAAATAGATAAATAAGGCAACAATTAAAATCAAAATATCCAGGGCAATTCAGGATCCAATAAATATAAAAAAGCACCAAAAATAAAAGCATCCAAAATCATTAAAAAGGGCAAAAATAAGAATTTAAACCAGAGTATTTCAAATCAGTAAAATCAAAGTCATTAAAGCTAATTACAAATTTGAAGTTTAGCAATAGAATAGTCTAACCAACAGAGAGGTGTAGGTCCATTATTAAATCTGATAAGTTAAAACACTAATGGGATGGTTAACAAAGGGTCCAAGAGGTCGTTTGGGGACATTATGTCTTCGACACAGTATTTAATGATATTTCTTGCGGTTTGTTTTTGTCTCTCAGTTCTGCAGTCCCGCAGTGGACTGATCGTTAAGACACGGTTCCCAGCAGATCACTGAAGTCAAGCATCACTGTCTACGGTCAGTGTGCGGGTGGGCGACCACTTGGATCAGTCTGCGTAGGGACCGAGGATGTGCGGTATGGGTCCTCGTTAAACTGTGCTACCTTAAAGTGCTCGACTTCGCGCGCAGGTTGTCGAGCTACCACACCAGGGAGCCATATACCCTCCGCAGAGGATCAAAATTGTGATGGCATGTCTTCGGATCATCCTCAGGGATGTTTCCCAGACAGTCGCCAATAGCCCATTGTGCAGTTCTAGTGCGACGTAAATTAACAACAACAACTCTGAGTTCCGCACCACAGCCTCATGTCTCCCTGGTTTTTAAAAGCGATGCCACGGAGTGTTGTAAATTTATTGCATTCCGTTAGTAAATGTTTGATGGCTTGGCATTTGCTGCAGTATTTGCATCTTGATGTCTTAGTCTAGCTTGATGTTCACCGTGGCCTGTGTGAAACTGAATGAGATAGAAGTCACTTATAAGTTTTTCTAGTACTTACTTGTGGAAAAAAGCTGTCAGTAGGTCGACCCTTATTCGACCTATCCCACCTCTGCTACCAAAGTTTATTGCTGGCGTTTTCATAATTGTGCTCTAGTGATGTGGCAGTTTATGTCCACCCGAACGAGCTCCGTGCCCATTTTAGCTAAAGTATCTGCCTCCTCGCTGCCCTCATTCACCGTGTGCTCCCTAATCCAATTTAGCACACGTCCTTTACCTATATTATGTTTGATCTCTTCAACTTGTTTATTTGTGGGCACAGGGTTTTCGAGTGAGTTCAACGAGGAGCGAGAATCTGTGTAAATTGTTGCCGAATAGATGTTGTTTTCATTTAGCCACTTAATGGCTAGTTTAATGGCCTGCAGCTCGGCCGGGTAGATACTTGCCTCATGATTAAGTCTAATGCCACACTCCACTCTTTTTTCTTTTTTACCCGTGTCATTATCGAGTATTTCTCTCTTACTGCCATCGGTGTGTATTTCATAACCCTGACCCGTCGATAGGCTGAATCCCCATTCTATTGCCCCTGAATTCAACCGGATTGGTGTATGGCATTGTATTCAGATCGCACCATTTTACGGCTGGGCTATCGAAGTCTGGATCCAGGGTGGTACCCATTGGTGGTACCCATGGTGGTACCCATGGTGGTCATTTAAGTGTCCTTGCAAAGTTATCCTCTCTTATCTTTATATCTATCGGTAAGGTGCCGGCGAGAATTTGTAGTGCCTCTGTGCTTACAGTACAGTAGCATTTTGTGACATTTATCAAGCACAGTCGTTATATGGACAGCAGACGATTATTTATTTTAACTGTTGGTTTATACCAGACTACCGAGCCAGACATTATAATTTTCTCCACGACCTGTAAGTTGATTGTTTTCAATAGTGTTGGTCTTAGGCCCCATGTTGCTCTTGAGCAATGACTAAGTTTATGATAGATTATATTTACTTTCTGCTTAATGTCTTCAAGGTGTGCCAAAGACAATATATACGTAATTTCTTTACATAAGTACCCAAGAATGTATACAGTGACAGAACTTGCATTCGTTTCAACATTTTAAAATAAGTTTTGGTACGCTTAATTTTATTTATTTACTTAATTATTGATTTATTTTCAAACGAAAACTGGTCTACATCAAACAAATACTTGTTTACATTTGCTTTTATAACCAAATCAGCTATTGATTGAGGAAATAATATTTAAAAATTCAATTAAAATGCACGCAATAAAAAAATCGAATTAAAACAAAAACTAATTACTCCATCTCATTAAAACAGATGGAAATTCAATTTCTATGAAAGCCCATTTGAAAAAAAAACTATTCTCATTTTTTAGAATTTTTTAAGTGCAAAAAGAATTTTTAGCGGCACATGTTTTTCTTGCTGTATTCGATCTTGTTACCTTCATATATATATATACATAAAAAAAAACATGTTGCTAAGCAATACTTTTTTTCAGGCTTTCTTCTGAGGAAAGAAAAACTGTGAGAAAGAATAAGTGGTCTTATCTGTAAAAAAATTCGGAGAAAAGGCGAAAGTTTCTGTTCAGTTCAATGAACTGAACAAAACAATCATTATAAGTTTATTTTATCGTACTGTTTCGGATTAACATTGACACAAAGGTGCTTAATTTAAATGATTTTGGGAAGTTTCGTTAAATCCCACTTTGATTAGAAATTCAATTTATGAACTCGACATTATCTCATTTTAATATCTGTTTCATGTTTAGCTAAAGAAGCTCCTCTGACAACAACAAAAGTTTAGTTTAAAATAAGTAACAAAGAGGGTAATTCGACATTGAGTACATTGTCGAGAATAGAATGGAAAGAAATGAATTATGGTTATTTCTCAATTTTAATTAGAATAATTATGATTGTTAGATTGTCATTTTATTTATTATTTTTAATTTATTTATTTATAATTGATTATTTATTTATTTATTCATTATTGCTTTTTTTAATACTTTCTTTTCGGTGTTGTAAATAATTTCAAACAATTTTTTTGTTAAAAAAAGTATTTTTGTTTGTAATCATAAATAATAGCTTTATTAACTTTGATAATTACCTGGCAAATATGCATAGGTTATTGTCCGGTATATACTTGTTCGGTATTCCTTTCACGAAGCTTTAATTTAACAAAAAAGGTTATTGCCCAATATACACTTTTCTGGTATTAGCAAAAATGATGTGAGTTTTTTGAGGTCCAAGGGCCCGGTATTCATTTTATGATAATATCATACTATTAATCAGAAAATTAAAATAAAGTAAAATTGGTGTTTCATTAAAAAATTGGTTTATTAAATAATATTTTGAACACCATCCCTGTTTCATTTTTTTCTTCAAGAAATCAAAACAAAATGAAAAAAGAAGAATTAAAATATAAATGCGATGTTTTATTCCTGCTGATTCCCATATTTCAAACTTTGACTGAAGAGCGTTTGTGATTGTATAGCACGCCTGATTACTTTAAACAGCAGAAAACAAAAAATATATGCTAAATAAAAAAAAATACTAAATATTTTAAAATTTACCTAAAAAATACTAGCAACCGGCAATATACAACTCCCAGTGTTATAGGTACAATGTGTACATTTCAGTGGAAATTATAAGTAAAATTACATTAAATTCACCAAAGAGGGAAAAAAGAATTTATTATCATGAAATGTTTGTCACATGTTGAACACGCGAGATGACTCCGTGATATGCTATAAAAATAATTTTAAAAAAACACCTAAAAAGTTATAACATATGATGAAAATAAAATTCAACCTTAGATGTAGACAAAGGCTTTTGTTCTAATTACAATAGTAAAAATTATAGTACGCTTAGATAACAACAGATATTTATGTTTAAAATATTGATTAATTGCATAGAATTAATATTAAAGAAGGTTATTGTAAGGATTTTTTGAGAGAAATGATAAAGGAAACAGAAAGTTTCTATCAAAAAGACAAAATAAAATTTAAATACTTTTTTTATATGTATTTATAAGGCATTCAAATTGCTCTGATTGGTCCGACATTGTTATAAATGATATCTGTGATATATTTCAGCACTATTCCAACTTTATCTTAAGTGAATCTGCTATCTACAGTCCCTGACCAAATTAATAGACGCACTCTAAGATTCTATGTAAAATCTTAATTATCAGGTGATACTCTATACAGCTTTATTGTTTTTACGCGACTGTTTGCACTTGTTTACGTTAGTCTATCAATGGGTTAAATGAGACGATATATAATATAAATTCGACGATTGGATACATTAGAATATGAATTATACAAATATAGAATATTTATTATTATTTTTCTCAAAATTAAAAATTGCTAAATTCTTGCGTTAAAAATTGTTAAATCCTAAAGAACAGCAAATATATGTATATATTGGCACAGAAATATCCGCTATGCTACGATCTCAAAGTTACGAGCTGGAATGAATAACTTCAACGAGCACAGTATCTCTGGTACTGTAACTGATTTCTTCACTAGTCGAAATACTGGCGACGACGGGTTCGGCGATTGAAGGAACTTTTTGTTAAGACAAAACAAAACAGATTTAGCGACAAGCTTCGAAAGACAAGCGGCAGAGATAACTCTTAGTCTGACTAACTAACTCCACTGTACTCCGTTCCCCCTTTTATATAATTTTTCAGCGCGTTTCCAAAATTCTCGAATTGTCTCAAAGACGACAGAACGTCTAGGATTCCAGAATCATCGCGTAAAGACCTCGCGAATGACAGGCAGTCTCGAAAACTATACTGGCAGGACAGAAAGGAACCAGTCCATAACAGTATCACGTGAATTTGGTTTCAAAAGTACAACCCTATTATAGTAAATTTTTTTCAGTATTCTGAGAAGTACCGTGAGAAAAAAAAAGTAGGCAAAAGGTTAATAAAAATATATAGTCTTAAAAGATAATAGCTCGCATAATTTCTACTAAAATTTTTAGTTTTGCCATTTTGTCTGAGCTCAAGGGGGGTGTTTAAACCCCTCCCTTGCGTACGCCACTACCTCCCTCCAGCAGCGAACTTGCTTGTCTGGTGGCCTACCTCCCAGTCCACGGTGAAACGTGAAACCTACCGCAGTTTCGCTTCAAAAGCTCTCTCCTCTCATCTTTGCAGTATACCTTCAGGGGCCCACTGTGACCCCCCTAATTGGCCTATAAAAATTCTCTTCGGCAGCCTTGTTTGGACCATAGACCCCTACTTAGGGTCCGAGTTTTAAAATTATATGGGGTGTTTTCTGTGTGTGAAATCCAGCAAAGAAAGCGTAATGGAATAAAAAAAAAGAATAAAATGGCTCGAGAAAGGTTCAAATTTCAAGACCCC
>NC_092211.1:5802214-5860124 GCF_043381705.1 Parasteatoda tepidariorum
TCGCAAAGTTATTAGATTCTTTTAAATACTTTGAAATCCTCATTAATGTAATCAATCCTCTTTATTCACTCGGCCTGCTTCTTCTTCAGTTTACAATTTATTTTAATATTCTGAACATTAAGGAGGATTTGTTCACTTGGCAGATGCATACCGCAAATTCTATACAGTTCAATGCAGTTGTTAATAACAGATTTATACAGCTTACAAAGCTCATTGTACACATGTGCTTTCATGAATGGTTGCTTTACACTGCTTCCAGAATCTTCAAAACTATATTTTAAATTAATAATTTCCGTGTCAAAAAATTCTTAATCGTACAGATATATCGTACAGATTTAGAAGTTAATATTAAGAAACCGATTAAAGGTTAATTCAAATTTAAAATAACATCGTTAACATTCTCGCAAAGCAACTATCACTTAACTAATCTAACACAAGAGCAACGCTTTTCCCCTTATCTAGAAAATATTATGGAAGCCGAAATTGATAAATTACAAGCACTATAAACGTTCTTGTTCTAAGATTAAACGTTAGTGAAGAGCTGGGTGGTTTTTCAGGGCACGGACTTGCAAGCTTTAGCTGCAGTCCAGGACCTTACTCTATCCTACCTCAGCCCTTTAGATTTTAATTTGAGCGGGATAATAATTTAAATAATTTTAAAGCCAAATATATTTAGCTGTAAGCACCAGAGTTCTTCAGTGACTTAGGGTCACGGACATGTGGGCTAGCATCACATGTCCAGGACCACCCAGTTCTTCAGACACCCTGGTTCTTACTGCACCGTAGTCGAAAGAACGGAAAAGTTCCGAAACGGCTGAGCAAGTGTGAAGCTCGAAGAGGGAGAAGAACGGCCGTTTACCACTCCCAATTCGGATTTCAGACTTGTTCAGTCATTGAAAGTCATAACACGTTCATCTGTGTTTTGCAACGACATCGCAACGTAATTGCGAAAAGTCAGGAGGTTTTAGTAAATATCAGACAAAAACGCAAGACACGAAAGTTTTAATTGTGAACGTTCATAGTGTTAACAATCCTCGATGCTTAAAAAGTTTAACATGCTCACATTAATTTTAAGGCTATGCACTATTTAATAAACCGATTTAAGAAGGTTCTTCGTTTATTTACTGTTATTAGTGTGACCCCACACAAATTGTGCGTGCATTAAACATTACTGGAAATAAAACGACGCATTGTTGCTGGAAATCGTTCCCTTAAAGCAGGGATGGGGAAACTACGGCCCGCGGGCCAACTGTGGCCCGCCGGAAGATTTTATCCGGCCCGCGGACAGAATTTTAACTAGCTGATCAGTGGCGAATATATCTACTTTGTTTAAAGCTATTTTTGTTCTTTCTTTTTTAACAAAGTACTGATGACCTTTCCACTTTCTCTATTTTTGTTCTACAAAACATAAATTAATTAAAATAGTTAGCACAAACAGCTTTAACTGGTAAAATGTTGAAAGCAAAAGTTCTTTATAGAATAGCTGTAGATTAGCTCCAACTAGTATTTGTCTTTCTCGAGGAGCAGACATATGGAATCTAATATAGGTGAATTGTACTTCACATGAGGCTGACTANTTGGTTTGTCTGTAAAACAGTCATTTAATATCTTCAAATTGTTTCGTTCTTCATAGACTCATCTGAGGCTTTATCTAAAAATGATCCTGTGCAGTTTTAGCTCCTCGAAACGTGTTCATCAGCAGCATAGCAAGACAATCAGTTCTGAAAAATACAAAACACAAAAGCAGTACCTATGCACAAAACAAAAGGACAAATTAAACAATATGAACCAATAGGGTAGAATAAACGAGTATATTTAATGCCGATAATATGGATCGTGTTTTCTACACTAGGGAGCGCTGCAAGCTCCCGACTGTTTATACTTCCGGGTTACTGCTTTTGGAGTGCTTTGAAGCCAGTTAGATCACAATGTGATGTTTTGAGACTCTGAAAAATGAAAAGTGCATTAATTTAAAAGTTATTAGAAGAACAAGGACGAGTAAAAGCTTATCGTCTCACTTACTAGGCCAGCAAGAAAGCGATTGATCATTGGTTTGTCTGTAAAACAGTCATTTAATATCTTCAAATTGTTTCGTTCTTCATAGACTCATCTGAGGCTTTATCTAAAAATGATCCTGTGCAGTTTTAGCTCCTCGAAACGTGTTCATCAGCAGCATAGCAAGACAATCAGTTCTGAAAAATACAAAACACAAAAGCAGTACCTATGCACAAAACAAAAGGACAAATTAAACAATATGAACCAATAGGGTAGAATAAACGAGTATATTTAATGCCGATAATATGGATCGTGTTTTCTACACTAGGGAGCGCTGCAAGCTCCCGACTGTTTATACTTCCGGGTTACTGCTTTTGGAGTGCTTTGAAGCCAGTTAGATCACAATGTGATGTTTTGAGACTCTGAAAAATGAAAAGTGCATTAATTTAAAAGTTATTAGAAGAACAAGGACGAGTAAAAGCTTATCGTCTCACTTACTAGGCCAGCAAGAAAGCGATTGATCATTGGTTTGTCTGTAAAACAGTCATTTAATATCTTCAAATTGTTTCGTTCTTCATAGACTCATCTGAGGCTTTATCTAAAAATGATCCTGTGCAGTTTTAGCTCCTCGAAACGTGTTCATCAGCAGCATAGCAAGACAATCAGTTCTGAAAAATACAAAACACAAAAGCAGTACCTATGCACAAAACAAAAGGACAAATTAAACAATATGAACCAATAGGGTAGAATAAACGAGTATATTTAATGCCGATAATATGGATCGTGTTTTCTACACTAGGGAGCGCTGCAAGCTCCCGACTGTTTATACTTCCGGGTTACTGCTTTTGGAGTGCTTTGAAGCCAGTTAGATCACAATGTGATGTTTTGAGACTCTGAAAAATGAAAAGTGCATTAATTTAAAAGTTATTAGAAGAACAAGGACGAGTAAAAGCTTATCGTCTCACTTACTAGGCCAGCAAGAAAGCGATTGATCATTGGTTTGTCTGTAAAACAGTCATTTAATATCTTCAAATTGTTTCGTTCTTCATAGACTCATCTGAGGCTTTATCTAAAAATGATCCTGTGCAGTTTTAGCTCCTCGAAACGTGTTCATCAGCAGCATAGCAAGACAATCAGTTCTGAAAAATACAAGACACAAAAGCAGTACCTATGCACAAAACAAAAGGACAAATTAAACAATATGAACCAATAGGGTAGAATAAACGAGTATATTTAATGCCGATAATATGGATCGTGTTTTCTACACTAGGGAGCGCTGCAAGTTCCCGACTGTTTATACTTCCGGGTTACTGCTTTTGGAATGCTTTGAAGCCAGTTAGATCACAATGTGATGATCAATGTGATGTTTTGAGACTCTGAAAAATGAAAAGTGCATTAATTTAAAAGTTATTAGAAGAACAAGGACGAGAAAATTTTATCGTCTCACTTACTAGGCCAGCAAGAAAGCGATTGATCATTGGTTTGTCTGTAAAACAGTCATTTAATATCTTCAAATTGTTTCGTTCTTCATAGACTCGTCTGAGGCTTTATCTAAAAATGATCCTCTGCAGTTTTAGCTCCTCGAAACGTGTTCATCAGCAACATAGCAAGACAATCAATTCTGAAAAATACAAGACACAAAAGCAGTACCTGTGTATAAAACAAAAAGGACAAATTAAACAATATGAACCAATAGGGTAGAATAAACGAGTATATTTAAAACGGATAATATGGATCGTGTTCTCTACACTAGGGAGCGCTGCAAGCTCTTGGCATTATCAAAAAATTGATCCCGTGCAGTTCTAGCTATCTGAAATTTCATCAGAAGCATATCACGTAGTAAGAAAATTCTGAAAAATACAAGAGAAAAAAACAGCACCTAAGCACATAACAAAAATCATAAATTAATCGAGATCATCTAATCCGATCACGCAGAATTTGCAGATATTTAAACCAATAGTTTGAAATAAAGTGCACAATTTTAATAAAAAAAAATGGGAGAATTTAACTTAAAACCAAACAAATTTTTAAGATACGCATGTTAGCAAAAACAGTACTTCCTCAGGGGAGACTGCCATGCTAACATGCTGAAGCCTTTTTTTTAGTCAGTGGTTAAATTAAAAATAAAATAGTTCCCTGATGAAATATTGCTTGTGCTAACATGCGTATCTTTGTACTAGCATGCGAAAAGTAAAAAATTAACCTTAAAATAATATTCTAAGGTGATACTAAAAGGAAATTTGGCTAACTTCAGCTATATGTGAATAAGTTTTGTAAATAAAATATTAAATTAGATTTAAAAGTTTGAATTTTATACCAGATCTAAATGCTTTCTATGTAAACAGTATTCATATATTTTATTGCAATGCGAGAAAAAGGGAGTTTAAATTATTTATTTTTACTCTCGTAAAAAGTCGAAATTGAATTTTACATAAAATCTAATTAGATACATATTTAGTTTAAATCTAGAAATTTAGGATTAATTTAATTTCATCAAAGGCAAAAGTCTTCCAATATTATGCTAAAAATGTAAATATGACAGGCTTTAAAATAAACTACACATTATTACACTATGTTTTTATGCTTTATAAAATAACAAAAATGAGAAACGAAGAAATTAAGATCAGTAAAACACTAACAGAACTGAAAAATTTTGATGGCATGTAATGGTTTAACATTAAAAATTCAACTTTTACAAAATTACTAACAAAAATTGGATGCATTATTTTGATCAACTGAAAAAAGAAATTTTTTTTTTGAAGACCTCTGTGAAATAGTGAGTTCTAGCAAATGTAATTTACGGTAATTCTTGGCAAACTAAAATGTCTCCCAAAACAAATCAGAAATGAACTGTTCCGTAAAAATTAATGAAAGTTTGTTTTGTTTCAACGTGAATCTATTGTAAAATTCTTTGACAGCTTTTTGTGAATCGAGTACTAACGAATCTTATTTTAGTTCTACTCTTCCTTCTTCTAATTGCTTTGAAATCCTCATTAATGTAGTCAACACTTTATTCTCTAGGCCTGCCTCTTGTTCGGGCTCCAATTTCTTTAAAGGTAGGTACTTTATTTACGTAGCACTAGAGCTGCACAATGGCGACAAACTGGGGAAAATCCCTGATGATAATCAAAAGACATGCCATCGCAATTTTGATCCTCTGCAGTGGGGATGGCTCCCCTGCTTTTGGTAGACCAACTACCTGTACGTGAAGTCGAGCACTTTGCGGTAGAACAGCATAACGAGGACTGTGCACCCTCGATCCTTTTGCAGGTTGATCAAAGTGAACACGTCTTCACGATCAGTCGAGTGCGGGACCCAATTTGTTTAAAGATTCCGGATATTAAGAATTTGTCCATTCGGCAGATGTGTCCAGCAAATCGTATGCAATTTATCGTGGTTGTGAATACTCAGCTCTATACAGCATGTACAGCTCATTGTATGCGTGATTTCATTTAATATTAATATATTACGTCCAGAATCCTCGCAACTATTTTTTTTTTAAAAAAGAAGCTAGTACATTTTCAGACAATTTTGATATAGCCCAAGATTTTGAACCCTATACAAGAACAGGTTATAGAAGTTTTTGGTAATTTTAATCTTCAATATTTAAATTTTCTGACATTAAACTAAAAACATTTCGGTGTTAAGAAAGTGTGGTCCGCACATAAGATTAGCTTTTAAAGGCTTCAGATTTTTAAGAGTCCGATTCAAGTTGAGCTCAAAATTGGAATATAATCATAATTAATATTTTCAAAATGTTACAACCTATCCGTTATCTGATCTCATCTAAGAACAATAAATATCCCTTTCGACCGGAAAATAGTGTGAACGTCGAAATTAATGAATTCTAATCACCTATAAACGTTCTTTTTCTCTAAGATTAAACGTTAGTAAAGGGCCGGGTGGTTTTTCAGGGCACGGATTGGCAACCTTTAGTTACAATCCAGGACCTTACTCTATCCTACCTCAGCTCTTAAGATTTTAATTTGAGCGGGATGATAATTTAGATAATTTTAAAGCCAAATATATTTAGCTGTAAGCACCAGAGTTCTTCAGTGACTTAGGGTCACGGACATGTGGGCTAGCATCACATGTCCAGGACCACCCAGTTCTTTTGACACCCTGGTTCTTACTGTACCGTAGTCGAAAGAACGGAAAAGTTCTGAAACGGCTGAACAAGTGTGAAGCTCGAAAAGAGAGCAGAACGGCCGTCTACCACTCCCAATTCGGATTTCGCACTTGTTCAGACCACTCCATTGAATATTTCCGTTTCATAACACGTTCATCTGTGTTTTACAACGACATTGCCAAGTCAGGAGTTTTTAGTAAATATCAGACAAGAACGAAAGACACGAAAGTTTTAATTGTGAACGTTTATAGTGTTAAAAAACCTTAATGCTTAAAATGGGAGTTGTGCACTTGCTATTCAAATGGTTATTAATTATCATTATGATGAGATACAGACATAAGTAGGCAGTCATTTCAACTATTTACTGACCAATCAAAATTTGTTAAAGTAAAATACTGAGATAAGACAACACATTGTTGTTGCTAATTGTTCTCTAAATGGATTTTATAACTTTTTACATCTTAACCGTCGATGAATAGTAAACCTAATTTTGGGTTTACGACTACTAAGGTTCAACTCCGTATCCTTGCAGTTTTGTACCCAATCCGAAAGACAAGGGAACTCCTGGATCAATCATCGGGTGAAATTTGCTTTCGTGGAGGACTTTTCTAATGGAACTAACCCGCATTTGAATTAAGTCAAGAGGAAAATCACGAAATCCTTCTACGGTTAGCTTGACGGCAAAGGCGCTCTAAACCACGATCCGTCTACCACTGAGAATATTTAACGTCAGCACAGGGGTTGGTGCATGCCGGATACGGATAATTCGTATCGATCACCTCATTTGAATTGCATCCCCTGAGCCACCAAAAGAATTTTTTTTATCAAATGATTGAAAAACAGAAATCGTGTTAGATTAAAATATCATTAGACATGTGCTCGCATGTGGCTCAAAAACCTGGGCTATGTGAAAATCAAAGTAAGCTAGTCATATTCGAGAGATAAGTTGGATTCTGTGCACATTAAGTAACAATCGTAAATCTGATTTATCTCACTCAACATTTAGAGCAGTAAAATTCTCAACCATTTTTTTCGTCGCGGTACTCTTTTAACTATTTCGAAATTTGACGGCACACAAAGAAAAAAAATAAGTTTAAAATTTGCTTACTTAAAAACTTGTAAAATAGTCTATGATTATAATTTAGAATGTGAAATTAAATATGTACTACTCAAACAGTACGTTTATGAAAGGATTAATTACAGGTTAACTTTTTTTGTTGTTGCTATTTATAGATTAGCTTGTTTTTTATAGTTATTAATTGTTAGTTTTTTATATTATTTTCTGTGATTCCTTGTTAACTTGTTTTCTTTTAATTATTGTTAGCTTTTTTGTTAGTTATCCTGTTCATAACTATTAATTGCATAGTTTATTTCAATGGTTAGCATTTATTTCCTTTTTTGAGTTAATATTTACCTTGCTTTTGTTCCTTTGTAATTTTAATAGTCATTAACTTTCCTAAGTATTTGGATATTGGCAGAGACAGAACTATCGCCGACAAAGATGTTTACGCCATTAAAGCGTGGGAAAGTATATTTACTTTAATTTGAACTGTACTAGCAATAAAAAAAGAATAAATTTTTTACTATAACATTTCTAAAATTTGGGGGCACACAAAAGTGCTGCTACAAAAAAAAATTAAATATAGTTTAAAATGAGACTCTGGATATTCTCAAACAGATTGAAACATGAACCAGACTCACGGGCTGCAATAATGGAAACTTTAAAACACTAGACGTGAACAGCTGGAAAATCCTGGCGAGAAAGAGGACACCTATAAGGCATCTAAAACACTTTAACGCCTCACACTGAGTTGAAGTAGATTGTTTAGAGGTCTGAATAGTTATATCATAACCCATTTAACGCCTCATAAAATCTCAACACTAAAAGTTACTAAAAGAAGCACTTTGATTCTACCTTTGATGTAAAATAGTTTACACCAGCTTTACTGTTCAATAACACTAAAATTTATGACAGTATGATAAGATACACATTAATAAGATACACATTAGCGTCAATAAATTTATCAATTTTAAATAATAGCTTAGAAGGCAAACACACAATTAAATTTAAAATTTTAGAAATAAATACTACATACTAGATATGAATTCGAATAAAGCTTAATAGAAAGTTATATAATATTGAATACAATTTGCAGCTGTTTGATAATTATAATTATCCTTATTATGCAATTAAAAACACATTTTGAAACGGGGAATTTTGTTTTTAAATTTTCAGCAGCATGATAGAAAACAAATACACACTCTGTCCTACTTGTAAACCAACAACTAGGAGTATCCAAACTATGCGAAAATAAGGGTTGTTAACGAAAATTCTCAAATAGTGTGTAAAGGGGTGTTAGAGCTACTCCATTGAAGTTTTCCTTTGCAGAAATAAGATCCCAAAAAAAGATTTAATGCAGACATTTAAAAAGATTCTTATTTAAGACTTTGGGTAAGTTTATTTGAAAATTTCTTCCATGCTCTCTGTACCACAGAACACATATTAACCAACATTTATTGCAGAAAAGTAAAAATAATTTAAGCTATATAACTTTAATTTACGATAGCATTCAACTCATGTAATTGCATAAAATGAAAGAACGGGTGCTGAATGATATGTACTTTGTAAGGGTTAATCATTACAAATAGAAATAAATTTAAAGAAACATTTGATAGGAAAATTTGTAATTTAGAAATTTTTCTACCAGTTTTTTCTAGTATAGGAAAGGTTATGCTAGGGACAGTTGAAATTTGAACACTCCAGGTGTTCGCAATGTCTTCGAAATTTCGATTCACGATAATTTTAATTTGGTGAGAAAAATGGTCAAAAATATGATAGTCCAGAAACCCTAGAAATTCTGTATTGTCATCAAGCACTGTGATGCAGTTAAGCACTCTAGCTCATGTAGAAATAGAGCCAAATATATACTGAAGTTTATAGCCCTATAATCAGGAAAGCGAATTAAATTCTCTATGCATAGGTCAAGAAACTATTTAAAATTGCATTGTCATTGAACACTGATCAATGCTCTAACAAGTCTAAGTTTTTAATTGCAGGATTCAGTTGTCATAAATTTAAGCGTATTAATGTAATAAACTGATTGCTAGATTCACACTGCGTAAAATAGAAAAAAATTGACAATAACACTATTGAACAAGTACCAGTATGAAATATTTGTTTCCTGGTATTTTCTGCTTAATAGAAACTCAAATTGCTTAATAGAAACTATCATTAATGTAGTAAACTGATTTCTAGATTCACAATGAGTAAAATAGAAAACATTTGACAATAACACTATTGAACAAGTACCAGTATGAAATATTTGTTTCATTTTATTTTATGCTTAATCGAAACTATCATTAATTTGCGTAATAGAAACTATCATTAATGTAGTAAACTGATTGCCAGATTCACAATGAGTAAAATAGAAAACATTTGACAATAACACTATTGAACAATTACCAGTATGAAATATTTGTTTCATGGCATTTTCTACTTAATAAAAACTCAAATTGCTTAATAGAAACTATCATTAATGAAGTAAACTGATTGCTAGATTCACACAGCGCAAAATAGAAAAAATTTGACAATAACACTATTGAACAAGTACCAGTATGAAAAATTTGTTTCATTTTATTTTCTGCTTTATCGAAACAATCATTAATTTGCTTAATAGAATCTATCATTAATGAAGTAAACTGATTGCTAGATTCACACAGCGTAAAATGGAAAAAAATTGACAATAACACTATTGAATAAGTACCAGTATGAAATATTTGTTTCATGGCATTTTCTGCTTAATAGAAACTCAAATTGCTTAATATAAACTATCATTAATGTAGTAAACTGATTGCTAGATTCACAATGAGTAAAATAGAAAACATTTGACAATAACACTAATGAACAAGTACCAGTATAAAATATTTGTATCATGGCATTTTCTGCTTAATAGAAACTCAAATTGCTTAATAGAAACTATCATTAATGTAGTAGACTGATTGCTAGATTCACAATGCGTAAGATAGAAAAACTTTGACAATAACACTATTGAACAAGTACCAGTATGAGTAATTTGTTTCATGGTAGCTTCTGCTTAAAAGAAACTCAAATTGCTTATATAGAAACTATCATTAATGTAGTAGACTGATTGCTAGACTCACAATGAGTAAAATAGAAAACATTTGACAATAACACTATTGAACAAGTACCAGTATGAAAAATTTGTTTCATGGTATTTTCTGCTTAATCGAAACTGGCATTAATTTTCTGAATAGAAACTATCATTAATGAAGTAAACTGATGGCTAGATTCACATTGCGTAAAATAGAAAAAATTTGACAGTAACACAATTGAAGAAGTACCAGTATGAAATATTTGTTTCGTGGCATTTTCTGCTTAATAGAAACTCAAATTGCTTAATAGAAACTATCATTAATGTAGTAGACTGATTGCTAGATTCACAATACGTAAGATAGAAAACATTTGACAATAACACAAATGAACAAGTACCAGTATGAAATATTTGTTTCATGGCATTTTCTGCTTAATCGAAACTATAATTAATTTGCTTAATAGAAACTATCATTAATGAAGTAAACTGATGGCTAGATTCACACTGCGTAAAATAGAAAAAGTTTGACAATAACACTTTTGAACAAGTACCAGTATGAAAAATTTGTTTCATTTTATTTTCTGCTTAATAGAAACTATCATTAATGTAGTCTGATTGCTAGATTCACAATGAGTAAAATAGAAAACATTTGACAATAACACAATTGAAAAAGTACCAGTATGAAATATTTGTTTCATGGCATTTTCTGCTTAATCGAAACTATCATTAATTTGCTTAATAGAAACTATCATTAATGAAGTAAACTGATAGCATAGCATAGCATAGAACTGCATTTTCTGCTTAATAGAAACTCTACTACATTAATGATAGTTTCTATTAAGCTATTTAACTGATTGCTAGATTCACAATGCGTAAGATAGAAAAAGTTTGACAATAACACTATTGAACAAGTACCAGTATGAAAAATTTGTTTCATGGTATTTTCTGCTTAATAGAAACTATCATTTTCCGTAAATTTAAAAATTTGCTAACTTCAGGTTCAACAAATCTAGATTTTTTAGTTATGTTACTTTAATTATTCTACGTTACATATTCTTATTTACATTAAGCAATCAGTTATATTCAACTTTTATAAAATGAAAAGTAAATTAATTTTAAAATTAAAATATGCAAATAAAAGTTTCGTACATAAAACTAATTAAAGAGTGATTCTCAGACTTGTAATCGTGTAAACATGCTTAATTTAAACTAGGATGTGGCCGTAAGTGGCGTGCTGACCAACGAAGCTGTTTTATGGCTTTTACCGTCGTTAAAGTAAGAAATCACTAGTATTCTGGAGAGTTCACAAGTCTAGGCCAATCGGGCAGCCAAATCTGCCACCCAGAAGCAATACTTTCTGTCCTGTACACCTAGAACCCTATCCTCCACAGTCAGTGAAGCCCATCTCTAGCTTTGCAGTTAGAGAAGGGGTTAGAGCAACATTAAAAATTAGAATGAGAAAATAAAACCAATTAAGTTGGGATATTAGTTGCTAGAATTGAAATATATTAAATGGGTTATTTAAAAAGGTACCTAATACTTAAGATGTTGCTATAACTAAATTAACCAACTTTAAAACAATTTAGTTACATTATTTAATTTAAATACTGAGTTATTTGATTATTTTATTTTCTTGCCACAGCCTCCTGATCATCCAGTGAGATAAATATCTCTCTACGAAACGTTGAGATCAGAGAAATACTCGCTTTCTCGCATTACTAGAGCCGAATTATATAGAAATGGTTCTGACTCCTCCTGCGAGTTAAATTTAAGTTTTGAACTGCAATTAAAGTTTTGAAATTTTTGTTTGATCACTTTTGATTTTGAATATTACTATCATACATAATGATTAATCCTTTTTGTCATTCAAATCTGTTGCATAAAAATTTTATTCGTACAGATACTTTGAAATTTTAAAACCGAATCATGAAGACCTAAATATTAATTTAAATTAACAAATTTTGAATTATTTCTTAAAACTTTAAACAAGTTACAGCACTCCTTGAAATATAATATTGTTGAAATTATTGTAGTCATCGAAATGAACGACACTAAGCACTATGAACGTCCAAGTTGTGCAAACATTTAAAGCTAATTGGGTTTTTCAGGGCACGCACTTGCAACCTAATGTCACTGTCCAGGCCCTTACTATTGACCAACCAGCTCTTAATGTTTCACTAATGCAACGATGCTATCTTTAGAATTCTAAGCATTACGAAAGCATATATTAATCATTTGTAAGCGCTAGGGTTCTTCAGAGACTTGGGGTCACGAACTTGCGGTCTAGAATAGCAGTCCAGGTCCACCCAGTCATTAGAAGTAACTCTGGCCCTTACTCCACCGTACTACACCAGCTTGAAAATTCAAGTCCCACAAAGGATCGACGAGTTCGAAGAGGGAACAGAACGGCCGTCTACTGCTACCAGTTCGGGCTCGCCCAACCATTTCAGAACCTTATTTCAAGCCTGTTTACCCATGTTTTCAATAAACTTTCATTTCCTCAAATTTTTGGAAAATCTTTCAAACTGTTGAAATCTTATCTCAGAACGTTCACAGTGTATAGTTTTTGTTACTCTCGAAAACTGTTGGAACATTTTCGGGGCATTCTGTTGAAGGATCGGTTTAGACCAGATCCTCCATTCTGTTTTCAAAAAGTCTTTTAAAAATCTCTTCAATTCCTTTGTTTAGTTTCTTTTAATGGTATCAAAGTTGAAATTTCTCGGGAAAAATTTAATTCTTAAATCATCATAAACAGGACAGACAGTAAGTATGTGTTCGATATCTTCATAAGTTTTACAAACTTTGCAGTTCGGGACTTTCCCGAACAATTTTGACTGATAACTACCTAGGGCTCCATGGTTAGTTAGAAATTGATTGATATAGAAGTTAGAGTAGATCTTTCGATCACTGACATTTGGGATAAATTGGTAAGTAGAATGTATGTATCAGTAAAGGTTAGCATGTGGTCAAAAAGCACAAAAGTTCGTATTGAAGGCGCATTCTTTACAGTAGGTGCATCAAATTTTAGGTAATATGCTAAATGAATTCTTTTCAATTAATCTCAATAGTAAATACAAGAAAAATCCCAAATCTGTTTAAGCAACATTAGAAAAAAAGGCCTTATGAAATGTTAAAGTAAAAATATAACCTCAATTGTGGACGGGAAATTAAAATAAAAATGCTCAAGCATTGCACGCAAGTTAAGGATTCATTCGATAAAGGAAAGCTCAAATCTGCTGCCCCAACAGTGAATATTATTTTAATGCCATATTGGCCAAAGAATGGCAAAGGCGCACTATGCATTTAGATATATTGTATAGAATTTTGTAACTTTAGAACCAATTATGGCACCATTTTGTTGACAAATATAATTAGGGTGAATCTACATTCTTACCACATTACAAGTACCTAAAAATGCTCACATTTAAACTGGAGTTCTGAGCCTTATTGACAAAAGGTTAATAAGTTCGTAAGTGAAATTTATTAGCAACCTCAAATTTTTACATCGACAAAAAGGAATAGTTTCAGTCACCAATCCTAAATAGTTTAAAATTTTTTAATTACATTGTTTGGAAGTGAAATTTGAAGTTTAAATTTATTTCTCACTGGCTTAGCCACTGTTATAAATTTAGCTGCTGATCAAAATGGGTCCACGACTTTAATTAACTTCAGTTATACAGGGTGTTTATAAACTGATAACAACCAACGCACTGTATGGAGCTGCCGTATGTTTATAATATTTTTAGAATAGTAAAACCAATTTAACATTTGACACAGGGTCGTGGGACTACTTCGTTCATTTTTAAATGGTAAACTATTATCTTACCTAATTATTCGTATGGCTACCTTCAGGTGCCTTCTAAAAATACCAATTGAAGTGCTTTATTTACATAAATGTGGTTAATAGTAAAGCTTACGTTTGTCAAAGAGGGAGGGGGACTATTTTCACTTACCAGTTCTTCATTTTGTAATTATTCATCCAGCTTATTTCTAGTTTTCATCACATAAATTATAAACTTTTATTTATCGGTTCATGTTTAATACCAATTCTTTACAATAAGAAATTTTTTTTTCAAATTTCAATTTTAAAAAATGGTTTTAACAATTAATTTTATATCAAATGTTAAATTAATTTTTTAAAATTAATCTCAATCTCAGAATTACATTAACAACATAAGAAAAAAAAGGCCATATAAAAAGGTTCTAGTATAAAAACCCGACCTCAGTACTGAACAGGAAATTAAAATTAAGAACGGAACAATCAAAATCGCTAAACGCTCGCTTTAATTGTTTTCCATGCATTAACCTTTTTCCCTTACAGCAAGCCTAGACAGACGGGCTTAGTGGGTCTGTTTGGTTGTAGGATTGGGCACTAGGTGCGCTGCACAGCACACGCGTCTTCTGGGTGTCTGCTGTGCTGTTTCCGTGACAGAGGGGCTTATGTCTTTCGGACCTCCAGTAGGGGATGCAATTTTACGCAGTGGCTACGAAAAGCCGCTTCAGGGGCCGGCTGCACTCCAGGAAAGACTCACGCTTTAGGCACCGCTTGAAGCGGTCAAGAATAGTAATTCTACCTATTAATAGTAGTAATATAGTAGAATATAGTAATTCTACCTATTAATGCGTCATACCTTATCTTACAACCCTGTTTTATTGGTCTAGGACAGGGATGGGCAAACTTTTTTGGTCTATGGCAAAAATCTAGTTTGGTGGGCCAAGTAAAAACATCTGAAAAAAACTATATACAAGTTTTATTTTAAATATTTAATGAGATGAATGAAATTGAGATTTCATTTTTAAAAGATCCTTATATTGAGGTTCCAATTGAGATGTATTTATTTTAAGGCACAAGGCCAAATGTTTGTTAGTCTACTTGCGAAATGATTTTTACTAAGGTTCATAGTTGAAAACACTTGTTCACATCTATAAAGTGAAAAAAAAACACAGCACTCACTTTCTGGTTATGAAATATTAAATTTGGGAAACTAGCTTTTGGTAATGATTTGTAAAACTCATACTTTGGCATACTTAGAAACAACTGCTTCAGAGGGCGCCAATCCACGGCTACTCTATAAAGGACTTCTGCTTTCGAAGTTTTACCAATTGAAGCTTTCTGAGCTAACTAATTTAATCAATTTATGTTTTGTGGAACAAAAAGAGAGAAAATAAAAGGTCATCAGTACTTTGTTAAAATAGAAATAACAAAAATAACTTTAAACAAAGTTAACAAGAAAATGAATTGGCAAGTTAAAATTCTACCCCCTGGCCCGATAAAACGTTCTGGCTGGCCATAGTAGGTGCATGGTTGATGGTGATTGCGAAGCTATTTTATTTGAGTTAACATTTTTTCCTGTCCGAGAGACAGAAATTTAATCGAACTTAAAATTTATTACGACGCCCGGTGGCTGAGCGGTAGCGCTTCGCGCTGTCGTGCCACGGATCCCCGGTTCGATCCTCGGTCCGGGCAAGGTTGACTCAGCCTTTCATCCCTTCAGTGGGTAGACAAATGAGTACCAAGCATGCTTGGGAACTAAACACTTGGGGTTCCGCGTTCGGCTGACCACCTGACCGAAACTTCTGCTCCTGCACCCCAGAGCCCAAGGTCAAGAAAACTGAGATGGGCACAGTAGGCCTTGGCCCTCAAGGGCTGTCGCGCCGCTGAGTTTAGTTTAGTTTAAAATGTATTACAATGTCGCTGAATTTTCTAGAAACTATAAATTTTTTAGGATCGTAATGAATTTTTTATTTTCAAAGATGCAGAGCTGTTTATTGTGAAAGATGTATTAAACACTTAGATATTTTTCTTTAATATCTGTATATGACTTCATCATAATACTAAAACAGTTTTAAAGATTTCCTAAAAGCTATCTAGTTCAATGAAGTGATTAAATTTCCAAGGTATTTAATACCTCATTTTGAAATAAGAGTACATGAGAGAGCAGCGATGTGGAACAAAAAATTTACGAGTTTCTTAAAAGAAATATTAAAAATATATAGTTTACTTCAATGTTTTATGTAAAAAAGCACAGTAGAACTCATTTTTTTTTATATATATTTATACAAGGAAATGTCAGAATATTTCTGATCCTATCTTATTGATGCAATTAAATGGACAAATTACATATTAATCAGTAACAATTACGAAGGTCATATTGTATTCACAATGTTAATTTTCAATTCATTACTAAATACTTTCAAGTATGAATGTTCTAAATAACTTTCAAAATAAATAGGTTTAATACAAATTTTATTATTGCATATGATTAGTCAATTAACTTTATGAAGTAGACCCAAGAATTCAATAATAACTGCTGCATTTTTGCACTAATGACTCAATTTTTATTTACAAATTACTGAATAATTATGAATAATTTAATAAAGTGGTAAACGTGGTTGGTTTATTACTGAACAATTGCCCGACTTATTTCAGTTTCTTCCATTTCTGTATGAAATACCAAGTAATTTTCAACTATTTTATAAGTTGGTTTAAATTTGGTATTCATTTTAGTGGGTTTTATTATGAAAATATCATTAAAACAAAAAATTAAACCAAAAAAGTATTCCATTTTTATTTAAATTGAGCTGTAAGAAAACAGGTTTTGAAATCTGAAAATTTCAAATTCTCAAATAAAGCATCAAATATAACATTTTAGATATTTTTTTTTAATATTTTAGAATATGCATGGTGCATCTCTAGATATGTATAAAACACAGGCGGAATGTTAAACTGCAATGATTAAATCAAAACGAATATTGAAGAATTCACAATTTTTTTCTTATAACTATTTTCTTCAGAATATTTAAATATTATTTTAATAAGCTTTTACATAATATTGAAATTAATATTGAACTAAATTATCGATATCTATATACTTTGTAAATTTGATAATTGATGCAAATTGTATATGAATATTTGCACTTCGAATGTTCATTATCAATCGGGTCTAAGCTGGCTACTCAAAATATTTGGAAAGAATTAATAACATTTTTCAGAACCTACAAGATTAGTTTATGTATTGTTATTGACACTTCACACAGAAGAAAGCTAAAACCTGCAGACAAATTGTACTATATTAAAGCATTTGGCTAATGGATGGCTTAAATCATATGAATTATACAAAAAGAATAATATCACCTCAATATATTAAAATCGAGCACTATTTATAAAAACATTGTGGGAAGTAATTCCGTATTTTTTCATTCTGCATTTTACAACACCAACATAATGCTTATTCAATTCAAATTTTGAGTTATCAATGCTATTTTAATAAGTAATTATAAATACAAATGAGAGATTAAGACTTAATGAGTTTTGAGAAATTTATTTTCCTGAGAAAAATCTGGAATGAGAGTAAGCAAAGGGAAAGCAAAAATCGAAACTCAGGAAATGCACTAAAATATTACATTTAGTTTGCATTTCATATACATGTTTATCTTGACAACCAATATAAAAATAAACAAATAAAACTGAGAGGCTTTATTTTAAAATAAAGACAAGTATATAAAAAGTGCTATTATTCCATTCCTTCCGTCAAGAACCAAGAATATAATGAAAATAGTAATGTTAAAAACAAACTTCCATATGCAAAAGTTCTATACAAAGTTTTTGTCAACACAAATTTATCAACTCCTCTGTCATCTACTTTAATATTTTAGTAACATCAAAACAATCTGGAGGTTATAAACAGGTTATTTTTATCTAGAATTTTTAATTGCTTTGCTTTTTAATAACAAAAGCAATACAAATTACTTTTAATTGGACCCTAATTTTGCGTTTGTATTTGTTCAAAAAAATTATTTTTATATTCTCCTAAAAAAAAGAAAGACAATTTTAAAATTTTTCAACTTCATCTTCGCTTGCGGTATTCGATTTTCTAAAAACAATTTCTAATGATTTTTTCATCTATTAATGTCGATGGAAATCTCTAACAATATTAGGAGTACATACGATTTTTTTAAAAAAAATTACTTTTGCAGCCATTGCTGAAGATGTAAAAGCAGGACAAAAAACATCTTTACAAGCGCTGTGGTGAGCAACTTGGCGACAGAGCTGATTCGCCAAGGATGCCAAGCTGATTCGCCATAATTAAGCGTACAGCCAAACTTTCTGATTCAAATAATGTGTTTTTGCAATTTGCATACTTCTATACATAATAATAAAAGCGGCTGTGTGTGTGTGTGTGTCTGTAATCACAATATATCGCCCCAGAAGCCTCGCCCAGGCACGAAACTCGGCACATAATTGTGTTTTGACATAATGAAGAAGTATTTTTTTTCTTTTTCAAAAATTTGGATTAGTTTTTTAGTTATCAGTCATTTTGTAAGAAAATCTATGCTTTTTCGTCTTCAAAGAGCCATATTCAAGAAACTATTAAAAAATGCATATACTTTTCTCCACTCTTATAAATGTATGCTAATGCGAACCTTACAATTGAAATATTAATTTTCGACAACTTAAACCAATAATATACGAAGGAATTAATAATTTAATTGTAAGGTTCGCATTAGTTTACATTTATCAAAGTGGATAAAACTTTAACTTTTGTACTAAAAATGTGGCAACATATTAGATACGTAAATAGAACGCTACGCTTTGATATATTTATCGCTGTTCATAATTGTTATAATAAGTTTTTCTTCTTCTTTCCACTCGCTTTTTTTTTTTTCTTAAGCGAAGACGATAAGGGAAAATTATACTTGAGGATGCCCCTTGGCGAAATTGGTGACTTATGTTTGGCGCTATTCCTGTTTGCGCGGAACACCGTGGTAACAGAAATAACGGCCAAAACATAATGATATTTCAAAAAACATTGGAAAATTTCAACAAAACATCGGATAAAGCTTGCAATGAACCCAATATAAGCAAAATTAATAAATCCAATAAAAAGGATTTTGAATCGAAGCAAAAATTAATGGAGTAGGTGCAGAAAGAAAAGGAAAAAAAAAACAACTCACTTCTTCATTAAGCTTGAATATACTCAGATTTAGGTGCACAGAATTATCTAATAACAGTTAGATACTGTCTAAATTTATCGTGAATAGAATCTGTGTACCTCCATCGTCACATAAATTCGGCGAAATATGAATCGAAAATGGCGTTTGTGGTACCGAACTGGTGATGACATTTTTTTATAAAGTCCCTTTTTATGACTGCCCACATACCTTCGATCTTATTGACCAGAAGTAAAAGTAACCTTACCAGCCGGTATCTAACGAAGAACTAATGGACCTCTGAAATTACGTATACCGTTGAACATTAATAACGCTAAAATCTAAACCGTTGAGAATCACGATTGGGTTTCAACATCGCCCAGCTTGGCGATCAACCGCGATCACAACTTGGCGAGAATCAAGGGGCACCCTCAAATATAGTCTACCCGACGTTAATTTTTGTAGCGATATAGAAATAGAAATTGATACCATAAAAAAATTATAGAGAAATAGATACCATAAAAAATTAATTCGTTTTCGTGTTCTTTTCATGTATTTAAAGCAACTTTTGTATGCTTTTACAATTTCTGAGGCCTTTTTTTAAGAAAAAAAAACAAGTCTCCACCTGATAGTTATATTATAGGTTTCTTTACCATAGCAAAGTTACATCTTCAAACATCCTCAAGAGCTATAACACATCTGCAGCAGAACTGGATATGAAGACAAAATTTCAGGACAGAAACACTTTAATTGTCCACTAATCTTCAGATTTCCTGCTATGTTTTAAAAAACTTTATTTGTGAAAACCTTTAGCGTGGCGGACAGCTGGCCGCCTTAGGCGGCTAGTTTAAAATAAAAAATTTCTTATCGTTATTGCTTAAATAATTCAGATAAATTTCTTGTTCGCATATACACACTAACTTTCATTTTATTACTAGAGTCCTTGCAACCCTATTTCTTCTAGAACCTTTGTTTTACAAGTACTGTCTAGACTAGCAACATTCTTACTAGACAGTATTAAAAATAATTTTAAAAATAAAAGTAGATATGTTTTTGCAATTTGCATACTTTTAAAATGAAACAAAATTTCTTATCGTCATTGCTTAAATTATTCAGATAAATTTCTTGTTCGCATATACACACTAACTTTCATTTTATTACTAGAGAAAGAGTCAAAACAAGTTTCCTTGCAACCTTATTTCTTCTTGAACCTTTGTTTTAACAAGTACTGTCTAGACTAGTAACATTCTTACTAGACAGTATTAAAAATAAAAGTAGATATGTTTTTGCAATTTGCATACTTTTAAAATGAAACAAAATTTCGTATCGTCATTGCTTAAATAATTCAGATAAATTTCCTGTTGGCATAATACACACTAATTTTCATTTTATTACTCGAGAGAGAGTCAAAACAAGTTTCCTTGCAACCCTCTTTCTTCTTGAAAATTTATTTTTACAAGTACTGTCTAGACTAGTAACATTCTTACTAGACAGTATTAAAAATAATTTTAAAAATAAAAGTAGATATGTTTTTGCAATTTGCATACTTTTAAAATGAAACAAAATTTCTTATCGTCATTGCTTAAATAATTCAGATAAATTTCTTGTTGGCATAATACACACTAACTTTCATTTTATTACTCGAGAGAGAGTCAAAACAAGTTTCCTTGCAACCCTCTTTCTTCTTGAAAATTTGTTTTTACAAGTACTGTCTAGACTAGTAACATTCTTACTCGACAGTATTAAAAATAATTTTAAAAATAAAAGTAGATATGTTTTTGCAATTTGCATACTTTTAAAATGAAACAAAATTTCTTATTGTCATTGCTTAAATTATTCAGATAAATTTCTTGTTCGCATATACACACTAACTTTCATTTTATTACTAGAGAAAGAGTCAAAACAAGTTTCCTTGCAACCCTATTTCTTCTAGAACCTTTGTTTTACAAGTACTGTCTAGACTAGTAACATTCTTACTAGACAGTATTAAAAATAACTTTAAAAATAAAAGTAGATATGTTTTTGCAATTTGCATACTTTTAAAATGAAAACAAAATTTCTTATCGTCATTGCTTAAATAATTCAAATAAATTTCTTGTTGGCATAATACACACTAACTTTCATTTTATTACTCGAGAAAGAGTCAAAACAAGTTTCCTTGCAACCCTATTTCTTCTTGAAAATTTGTTTTTACAAGTACTGTCTAGACTAGTAACATTCTTACTAGACAGTATTAAAAATAATTTTAAAAATAAAAGTAGATTAGCGGTAAAGTTACAAAATTGTCTGTAAGTATTTTATGAAATTAGTAAGGGAAGAAGGGAGAAACTTTTACAATTTCTAATAAGCTTAAATTTATTGCATAACAGTGTCCATTATTCTAATGCCACATTGGTCAAAGGGCATCTAAATAAAAAAAATATTGCTCAATTTTGCATTTAGTTGCATTGAAGAAAGGTTCTTAACTTCAGAGCCAATTGTGAAAATATGCCACCATTTTGTCTCCAAATAAAATGGTGAATCTAAATTTTGATCACATTGCGAGTACTTAGAAAGCTCAAGTTTTAACTGGTTCCTGAACTGAATTAAGAGAAGTTAATTCTTAAAATGAAATCGAAGTATCAACAACTTAAAATTCTTACACCGGCAAAGTAATTTTAGTCTGCAATCCTAAAATTATTGTAGAAACATAAATTCGATCGATTGGAAAAGTGACATTATTGGTTTAGCATTTCTTAGTTATTATGAAAATACAGTTTAACTAATATAAAAATGAACATTACGACCTGCTTTGAGAACCTCTAAACTGAACTCGTACCATCTTTGTTTTATCCGGAAGGCACTTTGAATCAACTATTCCAATGGTTCTTTTATTCCTGCCGAAGGATTTCTGTAACAAATAACACACTTTAATTGCTAGAAAAATGCTTAAAAAAATTAAATTAGCTTAGATATGACTACAAAATTTATAAAACTCATTTAAAATTAACGCAGAACGATCTATAAATTAAAAATAAACTAAGATAAAAATGTGTAAATTGAGGATATTGCATGTGTTTGACTTATTAAACTTTAAATTATTTTAAGTTTGTTACAATATCAAATCGTGATCATATAATCAATAATGAAATAAGTGGTTTTACACTTAACATTAGAACGAAAACCAATAAACGGTTCCCAATTGAATAGATATAGACGATCGAGATTTTCAAACTTTTTATTAAGACCAAAACTTTCGAAATGGATATTTAAAGTTTTTAATTAATTGATAAATTCTTTATCCATTAATTAAAAGACTTTTTATCTATTAATATAAAATCTCTTGAAATTTGATGCTTCTGCAATTAAAACTTTTCAAAATCTTGTTTTGAACCTATATAAATTTATTCAGACTAGAACTAAGTAAAAGCCCTCAAGATTTCCCTAGACGATAAGGAAATTCTGCAATTAAAAACCACCATTATCATTATACAATAATTTGAATTAAACAAATCATGAATATAACAGAAACCTAAGCAAAATATCCAGATAATTTAAGCCATTAATTTATTTAACAGATAATCTAAAAATAAATATGCAAAAACTGAAACCTTTTCTATCTTTAAGAAAAATATTTATCAATAAATAAAATTCAAACTTTATTCAATAAAAACTTTAGAAAACTTTCGTATATTTAAACAAAATTGCTTATTAAATTTAAAAGTAAAATCTTATGATCCAATTTTAATTACATTGAGTGAAGAAGTTTTCCGAGAAATTTCTGGTAGTATTAAAATAATTTAGGACTAAGCATTTAAGCATTTTAATAAGACGTAAAATTCGCGTTCAAAAGCTAATTAACCAGCGGAGAAAATAAATTTATCAAAAGAAGGTAATAACACAGAAACTTAACAAAATCGACATAATCAAGAATTTAGAATAATAAGTTTAAGTCTTAAGGTAACAAGACTAAAGTGAAATGACATTTTAAAAGAAGTATTCAACTATATTGATTTGGATATTCGAAAGCTTTAATTAAACAATCATACTAACTACTAAATAACAAAGAGTATAAAAGAAAGCAAACTTACAAGTGAAATAAACTACGACGAAGCGAAAACGCCCATCCAAAAATTTAATATATACCTAGAAACACAACACACTTTCCCGTATACTTAGAAGATACAATGTTTTCTACCCAAAATGAATCGCTTTTATAGAACGACTACTTCACGTGAGAACGCTTCCGTCCACTGTTTTTTTTCTGCCTTACTTTCAAATGTACTGAGATGCTAAGAGGCCTCCCTGGCCTAGCGGTATCGCCTGTCAAACGCAGTGTGAAGCGTGGGGGGTAGCGAGTTCGAATCCCGTCGTAACCCATGATGTATTCTTCGTGATGTCCTTCTCTAAATTGTTCTAACTGTCCTTCTACTTGACAAAGATTTAAAAGCCTAAATTGAGCAAATAAGCCTGCAAATTTATGTAGGTTCAATAAACCAATAATAAAGGGATGCTAAATTAGCCTGCGAAGAGTATCAACCTCCAACGATATGATCAGAAGCGTTGTGGTACAGAGTTCAAATCCCAACACACCCATGGGCTTATTGGTTTCACCTAAATTTGCAGGCCTGTGTGCTCAATTTAGGCTTATAAACTTTTGTCAACTGGAAGAGCAGAAAGCACAATACTCAGAGGGACAGCGCGAAGATACATCCAGTGTAACAGCGGGATTCGAACCCGCTACCTCAACGCTTTGCACAGCGTTTGGTGGATGAAACTGCTCGGCCAGGTTGGCCTCCACCATTGGGTATATCGTTGTGCTGTCCCTTTATCGTTTGTGGTATCTGTTCTCCTATGTGAGGTGAGTCTTTGCATATAGCACTCAAAGTTGCATATACTGGTGAATAAGTAAACAAAATAAATTTACTTTGTGAGAGGAAGCAAGGCCTTTATGACCTTTTGCTATAATTTTGAATTGTGGAGTGAGGTATAGTGTAAATTATAATTTTAAGGAGGAAGGAAGTTTTATAGGGGAAAGTTTTCGTAACCATGGTAACAGGAGAGGAAAATCATGTGATTTTGAGACTCATATTAACAAAGAATATAGCATGTTCCTATTAACAGATTAAATTACATAAAACTGAAAAAAAGTACATAAATACGTTGACATGTTGCAAAATTTTAAGATGCGTTGAAGTCTTACATTAACCCCCGAAAGCAGGTACTTGTTTCGCATAATATGCTTTATTCAGAAATTTAGAGTATTTAGAATATTGAAAAAAATAAATCTAAATTTTAGCTTCAATTAACATTTTTCTGTGTAAAAACTAACAGTTAATTGGAAATGAAGTAAAGCTTTAAAAATATAATATAAGATACTTACCGAAACATTTAGTTTTTGTCACTTTTTCTTTCACAAAAATTTCAATCTAAAATTCGTCGCACTAGAGCTGCACAATGGGCTATTAGCGACGGTCTAGGAAACATCCCTGAGGATGATCCAAGGACATCCCCTCGTAATTTTGATCCTCCGCTGAGGGGATGGCACCCCCGCTTTGGTGGCCCGACGACCTGCACACGAGCGAGCACTTTACGATCGGACAGTTTAAGGAGGACCCATACCGCACACCCTCGGTCACACACTTGGATCAGTCTCGCAGACAGATCCAAGTGTTCACCCACCTGCACACTGATCGCAGACAGTGATGCTTCACTTCGGTGATCTGCTGTAAATGCACACGGGGGCAAAATATATTTTCTATTAGTGCAGATTTATACCTTGCTTTATCTTGCAAATACAAATGGGCGATTCTCAAATGATTCGCAGCAAATTTGATATACGTTTGTTCGAGAACGCGTTGCGTCGTTCGACACTTTCTGACTTATACCTCCCTCAAAAAACCAGTTTGTGGAATATTATCCACTGTAAAGAAGAAACAAAATAGTTTTCCGTAGGTTTAAGTAAAAATATTTTTCTGGCTTTAAGCTTTATTTCACCGAAAAAGAGTTTCATAGGTAATTTATAGCACGTTGTTTTTTTAATTATTTAACTATCTCATTCTCTAAGTCCGATTAGAAAAAATATAATTAATATGGATTATTTCATTTTGCGATGTGTTGCATTATCGAATAATAAACATTCTTAAAAGTGCATGTACAAAACGCTTTCGCTTGTTGATATTAACGCTTTTAAAACTCATTTTTATTACCTTAAACTATATCAAGTTACTATTGATTTTAAAAAAAACGTGAATAAAAGGTAAATTAAATGTATGTGCTAAATGCCGATTCATCAGAACATTTTGATTGTGATAAATCTTGACTAGCATTGTTTTAATAATACTAAATAAATTTCATTATTCTTCAGAGGGGTCTTTAGAGGATTTCTTTAGGATTTTTCCTTCAGAGGATTTCTTATGAATCAAATTACTTTACATCTGATAATGTAAAGACACCGAAAAAGAAAGCAAGCTGTTTACAAAGCATACCAGTCTGTAAAATACTATTTTAATCTTTGTAATTTAAATATAAGCGCCTCTAGTTCATACGATTTTTCTACTACCCACACTTTCCCCTTTGCGTTATCATGCTAACCGCAAATCTTACTTTTTTTACGGCAGTAGTTTTCAATAGAGTCGGGACAGCCTGGTTGGTAGGACACATGCCCCATGTCCAAGAGGTCGTGGGTTCGGCCGAAGACTCACCGTGTAGTAAATGGTGACTGAAGCACGTTAAATCTGTCGAGTCTCAAAGTCCTCCATGTTCACATAGCAAATCAATACCTCTGGAAGTACTGATCTAGGAGTTTCCTTGTCTTCTGGATTAGGTTCAAAATGACAAAGCAACGGAGTTGAACATTAGCAGTCGTAAATACAAAATTGGGTCGGCTGTTCAACGACGGTTATAAAATGAAATAAAAAGTAGTTTTCAATAAGAATTTAGAATGCACTGGCATAAAATTTAGAATGCATGCACTTTCAAAAAACTAAAAAAAAGTACATAAATAAGTTGACATGCTGCAAAATTTTAAGTTTTTTTTAAATTCTTTCATTAACCCCCGAAAGCAGGAACTTGTTTCTCCTAATACGCCTTATTCCGAAATGTAAAGCATTTAGAATAATACGAAAATAAATATAAATTTCAGCTGAATTCTAGATGCTTCCATTAAAATTTTTATGTATGCTTATAAATGTTATATTTTTATATGTGTGTTTTTGTTCTTTACTCGCTTGATTTTATTTTAATTTTACAACCCGAGTGATTCACTAAGGAAAGCGCGAAATCTTTGAGAAAATCACTGCGTTTACCTTCTATAAAAGAAAAAAATATTTAGTATATTGCGAATAATACGTTGAATTGTTTTACGCTGATTTATTGCAAAGTTCGATAAAAATAAATAGTTCGATGTGTTAAAACGGATAGCAATTTACTGGAAACGCCGAAAACACCAATTAATCTCTGTTTCTCATTTAAGAGAGAAAATGTAAAAGTGTTGTTATATATATACGAGAGACCGCTTGTGAAAAATAAATAAAAAGCAAATGAAGCGAAACTGTTCACCTTTAAATCGCTTTTTAAACAAATTGTGATAATTAATTTTTTGCGAAACATGAAATTAATTCCAGGCAAAATTACTTTTTCTGATTGAGCAGAATTCTCTAATGAAATTAAAAATGGAGTACGTAGTACGTAGTATATATATATATATATATATATATTGAGAGTATTTAACAAATCCATCGAAGAGTACGTAACTGCATGAAACCCATTAATTATTCCTTAACTTAGCGTTCCGTGGACTGCATTGCGTAATAATTCTTCATAATAAAAGATAGTAAATAACTTAATAATATATATATATATATATGTTGGCAATTTTATCCCCAACTTATGGTGTAGGCGATTTTGAAGGCTTAGGTCTCTACAAAAAAGTCATGTGTGGTAAGTCATTTATATTTTTTTTATATATTTAATAATGCTTAAATAATTTTCTGAGGGGGAGGCTAACGATACTCGTAACGCTCGCTCGTGCCGCTTTTCACGCTCATTAATAAGCGCAGGCGAATTTTTACATTACGAAATTAGACTCGAAAACGTACTTTCTCTGAATACCTTTTTACAACGGATTCGGATTTCTGAGCCCCAAAATATAGGGGTTAGCCGTAATCTGAGAAATTCAGTCCCAATAGTTCGGTCAGGAGGGAGATTGTAAGTTTTGACCCTTTAATGTTTATCTAATTGTTTGGCTATTTCGCCATATCTTGACTATTTTTAAAGCGAGTTGAAACATTTTTATAATTCGTATACCCAAATTATAAGAATTATTATATAATTTGTACAGCCAAAGTTACTTCCATTCATAAAATAACTAATTAAATATTTATTATTTTTTAATTATTTTATTTAATATTAGTCAAAAAAAATTTGAGTAGTAAAATATACAATTTTTTTTCATCATTTTAAGGAATATAAGTGAAGATTCGATTACTAGATCAAAAGTTAACCAGAGTCACCATTTTTTTTTTATTAAATAAAATCTAAATTGCTTCGGGAGCGATACACATTTTTGGCACAAGAGCCATGATTTGGCTTCACATCGCCAAAATTTAAGTTTAAAAACATGAACAAAGCTCGTTTTAAATGCAACCATAGGAGTTTAGTAAAAGAAACTTAAAATTAATTATTAATAGTGCAGCACCTGATTGTCAATTATTACCATAATCAACAATTGACTCCGGTTCTTGTCCTATTCGGTCGGCTGTAAAAGCCTATTGTCACAGTATAGTCACAGTACTTACAGTAGGAATCGAGGTACCTATATTAGTGCCCAATTCGAAATTTTAGATAGTCCCATCAAAACGTTTTGATGGTTTGTGTTGGTTTTAGTACGATTCGTGATGGTTCAACATCCACTTTGGATTCATGGTTTTTGCATGCTAACAAACTTCCATCATTCTCTGATGGAAAATGCTACTTTAATAATATGGCGGATCAAGAAGAGTTTGATTCTAACAATCCATGATGATCCGTTCTCAGCAATATACCATCAAAACAATTTGGATTTATTTATGTTGGATCATCATAAATCAGTCCGAATTCTTACTTATGATCATGATTACTTATGATTATGTTCATGATCGTTCCAACATTTGATTTCTTAGATGGAAATTTCTAATGGTTCAACATGAACAAACCATCAAAACAAGTTCTTATGTTGGACCATCTTAAATCAGTTCGAATTCCACATTGGGGAGATGGTTATTTATGTCAGTTGCGATCAAAAATAGAATGGTTCACGGTGGAATTATTGATGGACCGTCAATGGAAAACCATCAAAAATTTTGAATTTTGCATACATAGTACAGTTCTTTCACCAGGAGTTCGCACTTGACCGCACCTCCTCAGACGAAGAGTTCATTCCGGCGCGGGAGTAAGAGGAGAAAAGTCTCCGCACTTGAAATCGAGACAACCCTTAATGCGCATCAAACGTAAACAGTGAATTCTTCTTCAATCACTTACTCCGCTTTATCATCTGCTATTATACCTTTCTTTACTCTAGCTAATTAAATATATAGCAGCAAAATGTCTCAAAAAGGACTAACTATTCACTCAAAAGAGAGAACTAATATATCATCAAATTTATGAACTATTTAATGTTAAAAAATGCACATAAAGATTGCGAAATAAATATTTTTCTCATACGATCAACAACTAGCAACCTTTTTCAGGATTGTTCACATCTTTCTCCCCAAAATAGCGAAATAGTATCATCTGATACCACGTGATGAAGGCGGAGCCAAGTGCCAATTCCTGGTGAAGGAACTATACATATTAAAACAGCACCAATTTACGTAATTCAAAAAAAATTTTGAATTATTATTATTTTTTTCAAATTGAAAATCTAAGGAGCTCATCAGCAATCATTAAGATATGCACGCTTAAAATAGGGAGCGTTAAATGATAAGTGTAGCTGACAAAAGCAATGGCAACTTTTTCATAAAAATCAGTATGGCTTACTTAAAATCGAGGATACTGGATTGACCTCTGTGGGTACTGGATAGGAGATCGATCGTTCTCTGATTCAGATCAAAATTTACAATCTGTGGATGAATAAATGGATGTATGAATGGGGCCGCCCTAAAAACGGGTGCGACGTATGGTGTGGCAAAAGTCGAATTCTTGGCCATAGATGGCGCCACTGAAAAACAAGAAACGCACACTCTGCCTTAAATTGGCTCGTTTCAAAGAGCAGGCTTGCCCGTATGGCAAGTTGCATTAGAAACAACAACAGCAACATAAGTTTTACAATTTATGACTTTAACTGCCGTTCATAGTCAACTATTTGTGCGGAAAATAGAAACTACAAGGATTAGATCGACATCAGTAGAGATCAACGCATGCGAAAACTTTTGTACAGCGAGCATTGTTCTGTTCTTTCGTTGAATAAATGCAACTAAAAAGCTAATTTGATTGAGCCAAGTTAAATCAACAAAAAAGTTTTCTTAGAGGTTTTGTTTTGCTAACATTAGTTATAGACGTTATTAAATGCACTTTCATCAGTGGTGAAAGTTATTAAGGATCTTAAAAATGTATTCATTTATTCAAAATTTAAAAATTCGAAATACTAATTGCTTTTTCGGGTTAACAAGGGAGAGTTTAAGCTACAGTGGTGGCCAAAAGTGTGGACACTTTTTGAAAGTTTCATGTTTTTCAACTTTGTGTGCTTGTAGAATATATTAATTTTCACTTAACTTCAAACGTATATATTTTAAATTGAAGGTAATTTAATGTAGAATTTAATAATAAATACAGTATTACAATATCTGTATTACAAAAAAAGTTATGCAATTAATAGTAAGATCTATCTTAGATTTGCATTTTTTAAAGTGATACTTACACAATCAATACTTAGTAGGATAACCCTTAATTTTTAAGACAGCTTCACAGCGTCTTTTCATCGAGTGAACGAGTGTTTGGAGTTCATATCTTTCGTAATCACATGGTGCCAAGAATCAATTATAGCTTCAATAAGTTGTCTTTTATTGGATGGACGTTTTTTTCGTACAAGAATTTTCAAATGTCGCCACAAATTTTCAATTGGATTGAGATCAGGGCTGTTTCCTGGCCATGGTAATATATCTATGCCTTTATTTTGAAACCATGCTTTGCATACTTTTGCTGTGTGGCATGGAGCTGAATCCTGCTGAAAAATAAATGGTGCGTTGTTGGAGAAGAGATCCCTGATGGAAGGTATCAATTTTGGTTTCAGGGCAGTTTCGATGTATTTTTTGGCATTCAGGATGCCAAAAAGAGTATTATATAATTGATATCTAGTAATATAATTGACGTTCTATGATGACTTCCGTCTCTACTCGCATCTCTATCAAAAGAAGTACAAACTGATAGAATCGGACATACAAGAAGTGAGCATGACAAAACATGCCCGCAGACGATGTAAAGTGTGCAAAAATCACATGATTTATTTACACATAAAATTCAAAGTTCGTTGACCTTCAAAATGTTTCGAATGTTTCCATTGAAAGTATAACTGTTGAAGTAAAGAAACTGTTCATTGATCTGGCCAATGGTGCGTATACGTACCATTTTACTTCTTAAATAAAATATTATTTTTCATGCACGAAACTTATTTCTTTGTCTTAATGAATGTAATTTAAACATATTTCAATGAAAATAATACCATATTTCATAAAACTATTTCTATCCTTGGCCTAAAATGGGCTAATGACTGTTCCAGACAAGGTGGAAGCATAATAATTTTTTAAACTTTAAGGTTTCACAATGATCAAGAACACAACAAAATCGTGAGATACCTAACCGACACAAAATAACGAAAGTATATATTTTTTTTTATCTCTTACGCTACGGTAGAACGGAAATTTGTCTCGTTGGGTAATACGGCAGGCGAGAGCAACTTTGTTTAAGAATACTAAAGCATAAAATGAAAAACAATTCTGTAGTTATAGTTTAAACATAGATTTTTTTTCACCCATCATTAGTAATTCTCAGACAATTTTCATTTCTTTAATAAAATAAACTTAACGATGGATGTATTTATTCTGAACAGAGTTTTTTCTTAATTAAGTCATTTTATTACCGTCGTTGATCGTCGGCCGACGCAATTTCGAGTTTACGATTACTAACGTTCAACTTCATTGTCTTGTCGTTTGGAACTCAATCCAGAAGACAAAAGAACACCTGGATCAAGTATCGGGAGAAATTTGCCTTTGTGAAGGTCTCTTGGATGAAACTAACCCGCATTTACGTTATATGGAGAGGAAAACTACAAAATCTTTCCATGGTTAGCTTGACCGGAAGGGGACTCTAACCCATGATCCGTCTACCACTGAGGATATTGTAGTAAAAGGTCTAATGTAATGTGAACTAATGTCAGCACTGTGGTCGGTGCGAGCTGGGTGCGGAATTCGTTTCGACCAGCCATTGCTGGGATTCGACCCCGTTTCATCTCATTGGAAGGCGAACCTTCTTTTCTCTGATTGCAGAAGTTTCCTAGCAAGAATTTTTTTAATCAGGAGTGCCAATTTTGAATATTCATGATATTAATTGCGAATCATGACATAAAATGTAACACTATTAAATAGTTTTTAACAATTCTTAACAAAAAAAGCAGCAATAGTTATGTGTTATTATTGTTTGAAATATTTTTAGAAAAATGCAATTCAGGCTTGAATGCATGTCAAAAAAATAATGAATGAAACCCGGAGTTATTATTTCAACAAAAATAGATTAAAATAAGTATTTCAAACTTATTTATGGAACCTAACATAATATTTCAGATAATAGTTTATGTTCTCATGAAATATTTCTATAACAAAGTGCCATTTTCCTACAATGGAAATATACGATTACCCAAAAAATTTTATAAATGCAAAATTTTATGATAGTTTTTAAAACAACATAGTTTTAGATAAGTTGTCTTAAAATTCAATGAAAAAAAAGTTATTATAGTTTTAAATTTACTTAAATAGAAAAATATATTGCAAAAGTAGAGTGCATTACTTGACCAATCATAAATATCAATATAATTCAAAATTAGCTTCTGCTAACGTTATTGTTTCGCCATTTTTAGAAGTTCTCATTAACCCTTGCCGCAAATGGAACATCGGTGTCCCTTTAATATAAATTGTTTCTGTCGCTCTGTTATATATCATAAATATTTATATAATATATTATAATATATTTATATAATATTAATATATATTAAATTATACTAATATTAATATATTATTTTATAATATATTTATACAATATTTATATAATATGTAATTTAATAATATATTAGTAGTAAAAATATATTTTAATATTTTTTTAACCATAAAAAGCAATCTAATATTTACTAAAATCATTTATATTTTCGGAATTATATTCTTACTAAATTATAAAATCCAAAAAAAAAGTAGTTAGAAAGCTTTTCTCTTCAATTTCATACAAAAATTGATCAATAATAATAAATAAATTGATCAATACAGTAAATTATTAGAATCTCAATGATGAATAGCTGTCTCCATTAGATCCAAATAACTACAAATAAATGCAAATTTGAAAAATTACTCTTTAGAAGTGAGCTGTGTGTGGAATATTTACGCATAACGTAGAAAAACGCACCGGTGTTTCAAACTGTATTGATAACCATAAATTATAATAATTTTTAAAAAATTCATTTTTGTAGGGAGTTATCGACTTTGTCAACCTTTATCTATGAAAAGGTACCCCAACATCGAATCGAGTCAGCATGTCTTATATACTAGTAAATTAGAATTGTGTTTTTGTAGTGGTAGATACACTACAGTACACCCCCACCAGAATTTTATCTGCGATGGAATTCGATGAACGGATGCCACTAGTTGATTCATTGCTGTTTTGTGAGGAGCCGAGAGAGCTGTATTAAGAACACCGTACTTTTGAGTGCTGATCGTAAGAGCTGTATTGAGCTCAACGTTGTGCTCGCTCCTGCGTTGCCTTAAGCAGTCAAGTGTATACGTTGTGGATGATCGAGACTGAAAAGCAATAGCGTGAGGAGGACAATGTCGCAGTCACAAGTAGCAAGACAACTCTTCAATGTGGATTATCCATCGAAGTTGGCGTGTTCAGATCAAAGTGGGCGTTATTGTCAAGGTAGACATGTTCACCTCGCGTCCGGGTCACCAATGTGGAAAGTGAGTAGCTATCGACTATGTCAATCTTTATCTATGAAAAGGTACCCCAACATAGAATCGAGTTTACATGTCTTATATACTAGGGAATTGGAATTATATTTTTGTAGTGGTAGATACACTACAATTTTTAACTTATTTTGATTTAAATTAATGAAAAATAATGAAAAAAAAAGTATAAAAAATATCCTTCATAAAAATTCTGCGTCAAAGCGTTAATAGCACTATAATATTTAAATAAATGCCTATATGCAGTAAAAGAAAAATCTTCAGATGAACCTTAAAATTCTTTTATAGGTATTCATCTGCATTTAATGATAAAGTTCATCAGCAATAGCAATTTTAGAAAACTATTTTTTTCTACTAAAAGGAAAAAGATACATAATACAAAATCCAGAATAAAGACTGGAATTATTATTTCTTCCATAAGAGTCTATAGAGAAATACATTAAGTTTTACGAGTATTACAGTTATTAAAAGTTTTAATTACGTTTCCAGCTGCAAGAATTTCTCAACCTTCACACGAACGGCAGCGTCATTTACTTAAAGGAAAAGTTAATGTTCGGTCATAAATAATATCTTTATTGACTACCACTTTTGCTTTTTTTTTAATTTTAAGAGAAATTATCATTTTTTAGTACTTCAATCTTGCGAAAAAGGTAATAACTTCATTGTTCTAGAATAGTTTTTCAAAGTTGGCCTTTATGTAAACAAAAAAATTTTTTTAAATGAATGAGTTAACAGCTAAAAGATAATTACTTAAACTTCCGCTGTCTTAAATTATTTTTGAGGAAAAAAATAATTGGAAGAAATTTTCTAATGTAATGTTTTGAAAAGTCATTTCTTTATTTAAATTCTCACTTAAAAGTTAATTGTTTGTAGGAAAGAAACAATTCTCTTATAGATAAAACAATCATGCTTTAAACGCTTTGATTGTATTAACTCCTTATTAAGAAAATCTAATTTTTCTACAAAACTTCCTACGTTTATTTATTTGATATTCTATTCCAAAAAACTAATTAAAATAAAAAAACGAGTTTTTTTTGTGAAGAATTGGACTTTCAACTTTACAAAGCCATTAAAATATTTACTAAATGCGAGAACATTAAAAAAACAATGGTTAAATAATTTTTCAGTGTTTTGGGATATTGCAAAAGAATAATTATGTTTCTGTTTCTATAAATGGTTGTCATTTGCTAACATCTAAAAATATCATTTTTTAAGTTTTGAACACTTTACGAGATTTATCTTTATAAACTAATCATCATTAAACACTTTCCGTTACAAAATTATAAAAATTATTGTAGAAAAATAAAGATACTTTAAAGAAACAAGTTGAAAATAAATGAAAAATAGAGGTGCGTAAAATATTCCGTCTAAAATTGCGGTAATAACCCTGAGCAACCTGTCTATCTAATTAACCGTTAAATTTACGGTAAAAAATATTTCTTAGTTTTATGGTTTTGAAACTGTTTACAACTAGTATGGTTAAAAAACCATGAATACAAAACTAAACGGTTTTTTAACCATTTACAATGAGTATCCATTATTAGTAGTCATTAGTAAAAGTCATAGAACAGAAGTTTACGAGCTAGTCTTTTCGTCAGGTAATTGGCAATTTGACAGGTATGACAATATCCGTCGTATATGTCCAAAAAAGTATTAACTAAGAATAATTAAAATAAAGCAAGAAGTAAAATTAAATAAGTAAAAAATCTTTAAGAAAAAGTTGTGATAGCCCTTAGACGATCACTGGTTACCCACGGATCAAATTCTTTTTTCTTTCTGGATTGACTCCGTTAAACATTCGAAATCATTTGTTTGAAAAAACTGTCTCTGATTGATGTTTGTCCTTTTTCATATCCTTGCCTCTATGTACGTGTTTCACAAAATACTTTTCCTTCCTCGGCATTCACATTGAAATCACCGTCAAGACAGTCATTATCATATATGGCAGTACTTTTACTTTCGTTACTTGTACCGCCGGTACAAGTAAAAAGTACGTACTTTTACTTGTACTTCGTTACTTTTTAAATTTAGTACTTTTACTTGTACTTTCGTTACTTTTTTAGGGAAAAAGTACAAGTATTTGTAACGGAAATATCGAATGAAATCGTTACTTTTTTCTAAAACTCGGTAAGCTTTCTAAAAAAACAAAAAATTAAATTTAAAAAAAATGCTTATGTTTTTTTAATTTATAAAATTAATGTGCAATATATATGCATTCACAGCTAACTTCGTGTTTAAATACCTTCTGTTTCAACTTATACTGCACATTCAATTATTTTTTACTAGCTCAAAGATCACAAAGCTATCTGAAACCCCGTGTTTGCTTTGTTTATGTTTGTGTTTTTAAAACGCGTTTCTAAAGAGTAAAACAATTTTAAATCAATGGTAATTTAAATAAATAAAAATAATAAACTAAAAATTAAAATCAATAGATAAAATTTCTTTTTCGTGCAAATCCATAAAAAGTTTGATATTAAAATTATATTTGATTTTAAAATTATATTATACGATTATATTATAAAATTATATTATAATATTCTTCCGAATTTAAAAATAAATTAATATCCATAACTTTCAAAATTAAAAATAATTAAATAAATAACAACAATTTTGCAAAAACATTAAAGAACTTAAGAATATTATTCAATAAAATTTTAGGTTACTTTGAATCGATTACCTAGAAATGTACTTTTTTTGTTTAGTACTTGTACTTTTTACTCGTTACTTTTTAAAATAAGAACTTTTTACTTTTTACTCGTTACTTTTTTAAAAATACTTGTACTTTTACTCGTTACTTTTCAAAAGTAACGTTGCCATATATGGTCATTATACGTTAGTAATAAGAAAGAATATAAAAATACTTCAAATTATTATGATGTAAAATACATTAAAAATGCCTGCTAGTAAAAAGAAAAATAAAAACAGCAGCGATCGCCATAGCAACGCATGCGTGCTGTTTACTATTACTCTTGAACACAGTTGAAAAGTATGTGGAGGCCGTCCAATCCAAATCAAGACCCATTTTGCCGATGGATCTTGGTTTGGTTATATAGAAGAGGTATATGTATTCGGTTATTTACAGAAAGTTCATGCCCCTTTATTTTCGTCATCTTTTTTCACACACTTTTTTTCTTCTGCCAAATTTCATATGACACCGAATTTTAAAGTTTGCCCCGAAGTCTAATACTGAGCCATAAAAAGTCCTGCGTTGCATTGTAGAAATTTTTTTATGTGAAATCAAATAAACATATATCTAGTACCTTAGATCATAAAAGTTTGAAATCGACGTGATTCCACCCAACTAACTGAGGCAAAATTAATACTAAGTTGACAAACTAAGTTGATTTTGACAAAATTCTATATAGGTTGTTATTTTGCATAGGTAATAGATCTGTTAGGTTGTTATAACTCTTGCAAAATTTTATGAAAAAAATTTAAGAAAATCATTTAAGCACCGTTAAAAATAATATGATCTTCCCCGAAATGAAAAAAAAAAATTAGATTGTTGGAAATGACCTGTTATAATTGACATAAATAATTTTGAGAAAAAAAACAATAATTTTTTGTAAAATTTGTCTCATTTTGACTGTTATTACATTCATTTTTCGTTTTGCCAAACTGCACAACATCGTCTTTATTCTCCTCCTAATTCTTTCAAAATGCGAAAACTATTTCTGTATCTTTGCAGTTAATTGAAATCCAGATTTTTGTAAAAACTTATTTTGCACTCGTGAACAGATACAGGTGTATTTAGAATTCGAGATTAGATTTCATGGAATTCCGTTATTCTTTTGGTAAAAGTGTAATTGATTTTACAACTAGGAATCCCGTTATCAGGATGTTTTGAAGAAAAAAAGCTACTTTGAAGAAAAAGTGAAAATTTCAGATTTGCATCGTTATTTTTTTTTCTTCGATTCCATGGAGATTTTCTCCATTCTAAAGAATATCTGATTAAAACTTCCCTCTTAAATTCAGAGTCACGCAAATTTGCACTCCAATATTTCTTTTCTACTAAAAAAAAATTTATTTAAATACTTTTGACTTGGAAATAAATTTTTCTAACACGCTGTCCCGGGTTAACTTTACTGTGTTATTCTTAAGTTTTAATTCTAAAGCTTAATGCTAATTGAGTAAACTTTTGATTCAAAGAAATGTGAGATTCTCCTAAAACTATAAGAATCAAAAATACAAATTTCCCTAGAAAGTATGTAATGCGACCTTGCGTCGAAATTTTATTTTTAATGTCATGAAAATGTTTGTACTAGAAAGCTTTTTTTGACTAACTTTTTATTAATTTTTATATTCAAATATAAAACTCGTTAATTCACAGTCGAAAAAAAAATATTAATTGAAATCGAAAATCAATTCACAACTCTTTATTCTGAAATTTCACACCTCAAAAATTTTTCAGTTACATGGTTACTAACTCTCACAGTCTCTTTAGTGATTCGCTTTCGCCAAACTATTTTCTAATTTAATATTGATTTTTGGCTATATTATCTTTCAATAAATCGCCAGCCATAGATCTCTTCCCATGCTCCTTATTGTCCATTGGGAGCAGTTTACTTTACTTTTAATTTCGAATTATTGGTAATCAGACTGCGGGGCCTCAGCCTCTCAGTCCCAACTGTTGATTTTTTTATATCTTTTATATAAAAAAATATTTGAATATTTTATTCTTAACAGAAATTCTTGATGTTAAGAGAATGATTCTCTTGATCTATTTGGGGGACTTTCTTTTCTTTATTTTATTTTTTCTAAGTATGGCCATATTCTCAGAACAATAAATTACTTCGTCTCAAATGTATTTGTTAGTTTTTCTGGAATAAATATCCCTCTCTCATAACAAAATTCGCATGTATCTTCGCATCTAATTCGCACACGGCCAAAAATTATATTTAAATTCTACACAAAAACTACATCGACCCTACAGTAAGGAATTTGGACTAAACTGCTATGAAAGTTAATATTTTTTTCGTGTCTAATACTTTCTTTTAAATATCAATTTATTCATTTAATATTCTTTACAAGGTTATCAATATTTAATATTTAGTCATCCAGCTTAAATATGTCTGTATTTTATCACAACAAGTAACTAACATAATAAATATTTACAGCAGACTTGAATAATTGGTTCTAAATTAGAAATTCATGAAAATCTAACTTTCGAATAAGCGGTTTAACTAGTATTTCACGCGGTTTCTGAAAGATAAGGACTGATAAGTATTAAAGCTACTGTCTATAAATCACACTACAGAAAGCTTCCACTATATTTTGGAATCTTTTGAAAGGCAAATTTACGAAAGCTCAAAAGGAGGGAAACTGAATAAATTGTTCTAGAACAGCTGTTACTTCTAAATAATATTTCAATTTCCTAGTAAGCTGACGCTTAAAATTATGGATGGTTGTACATTAATAGCGAGAAGATTCAATAGTGTTGTTACGAAGGCAACAGAAACCTCATAGACTTCCAAAAAGAGTTTTATAAATAGTTTGTTTAGATTAAAACAGTTTTAATCGAAATAACCGTAACTGTTTTACTTATACACAGTTAGAATTTTCATTCCAAAATTATGATAAAATCTCTGGCAACAGTCAGTTTATCCAATTAGGCCTAACGTTTATGGTAAAGAGCATTTTTTTTACCTTTATGGAACACAAAACTAAATTGTTTTTAAGCAATTTACAACTAACATGGTTTCAAAGCGGTAAAAAAAAAGAAATTCAACTGGAGATAGTTTAGCGTCAAAGAGAGATTCTTATTCTGATAGTCCAGTGTCACAAATTGAAAAGTTCAGGGAGCAGTATACTGTTCATGCGTTGATAAGAATGAGGCAAATATTTCAGTGTTAGCGCTGGAACTCTAACACGGTTCTGTCGTCATGAGATGAATAGATTAGCCCTCTCGCCTATAATATGTACCCAGCTGTAAAGGACTACTTGGCTCCATTAGGTGAGCCTAGATGGTGAGATAAAATTCTGGGCTCTTAACTGTATTAGGTTAAAGCAGTTATTTATCGGTTTCTCTCACAATAGTTTGATTACCATCTTATTTATGGTTATTTGACTGCTTTGATTGAATATGATAAAATAACAATTAAATAAATTGTGATTTAGCCATCTTTTCCAACAAATTTTTTTACAATGTTGAGTAAGGATTATTTGTTCCCGAATCGGAAGCACAGAAACATAGTAAAGTACATAGCACTAAATAAAACTATCACATAATTATTAAAGTGCTCCACTTTTGTTTTTCTTTTTGCTCTAATAGATTATTTTTTTATTAATATTTAGTGTATCAAATATTCAGAGTATGCTTCTTTAGTGTATCAAGCTTGCCGTTTTCCTCTCGGGCTACTTTTACTTTTATTTTATTTTATCTTATTTTATCTTAATCTTATTTTATTTTATCTTTTATTTTATCTTAACTTTATCTTCTTTATTTTATTTTATCATTGTCAAAATGGGTCTTGTTTTGGATTGGATGGCGTCCACACACTTTTCAACTGTGTTCAAGAGTAATAGTAAACAGTGCGCATGCGTCGTCATTGTATGCGTTGCTATGGTTATAACTGCTGTTTTTTTTTTCTGGCAGACTTTTTTTAATATATTTTACATGATAATAATTTAAAGTATTTTTATATTCTCTTCATTATTAACGTATAATGACTGTCTCGACGGTGATTTTCAATATCAGTGCTGAAGAAGGAAAAATATTTCGTGAAACGCGTCCATAGTCAAGGAAACATCCATGGAGACAGTCTTTTCAAACCCATGATTTGAAATGTTTAACGTGGTCCAATCCAGAAAGAAAAAAGCATTACACCCATGGCTAACCAATAATGGTAATAAAGCGATCACAACCTTTATATTATGTTAATTTTTTTTTCAAATTAATTTTGTTTTGTGATCACTCTGTGGTGAGGATCATTTTGTCTTTCTGTGTACCCAAACAGTTGAGTGATATAGAAATAGTCTCTTTATTTATTTTCTTTTAATCTCATTTGAAAAGAAAATTCGAATCGATTTATAAATTATTTTCTTTCATTTTAATTCACTTTTTTTTTCAAATTTTATTTTAATTCATGTTATTCATTTTATTTCATTTCATTTTTCTTATTTCATTTTTTTTTAATTTTTATTTTGCTCTCGGTCTGCTTTAGTAAGTTCGGACCCTTTGGGCAGTACCCTCGGGCGGTCGAGGCTGGACTAAACTGTTTATGGTTCCGCTCCACTTTCCCTTTAACAGTTTGTACTAGCACTTCAATTTCCTCAGTGACGTCGAATTTCCGATGGTCAGGCTTTCGGGATCAGATTCCATTTATGTGAATCAGATGGTCGAATTCCCGAACAGTCCCGGTCAGACTTTTCCTCCTTCATCAATAAGTGCTGATATTGAAAAAAGGAACAATGTGCTCATTTATGTCCAAAAAAATATTTCTAACTACTAATGCCAGTCTTTTAGCAGAAGTTTATTGCTTATTGTCATGAGATCGAATTTAGAAATTAACGATTTAATCAAAACTGAAACTCGCAGTTTCAGAATATTTTCTTGGAGAGCTGGTGAAGACAGAATTTAATGAAGTCCCATATCAAAAACAAAAGGATTTTACATTTCTAAAACCTTAGAAAGAAACAAACAACCGAAGTCTGTCTAGTAAGTATTATTCAAAATAATATTATTAAATTCATATTTATAGATTCAGTGTCAATAAACTTCCAACTTTCACATATAAATTTATCTGCATAATTTAATATATTATACCCCCACAATGGTTGCTGGAAAAAGTTTTGAAATATAGAACTTATAAAAAATATAAATGAAATTTTGACAGCAAGCATTATGTTCATGCATTTTAAATGTAATATATGCTAATATATACTTTTAATTGATGTAGATTTCGTGCTTTTATATTGGTTTTCTAATTATAATCTTCTTAATTAAACAGTAACTTTCATAACATGTCAATTTTGTTTTGTCTACTGAAACATTTTTTCATTTTTTGCTTGTCTGCTTTCAATTTAAGAAAATAATGTGTCTAGCCAATTTATTGGACGCACTATAAGATTCTATGTAAAATCCTTATTATTAGGTGATACTATGCAGCTGTATTTTTTCTTGAGACCGAAACCGGTTTGCACTTGTTTACGTTCGTGTATCAATGGGTTAAATATTGGACGATATATTATATAAATTTGACGATAGGATATATGAGACGATACATTATATAAACATAGAATATTTATTATATCAGGTATTATATTAGTCTATTATAATATTTAGATCAAATTATTCCACGCACTGTAGCTTTTCAATAATGACATGATTTGCACGAGTTTATAGGCATGTATATTATATTTAAACATACATGTAATGGGTCTTTATTCGGGAGATTTTCTGATATACTTCTCATTTGTATTTATTTTGAACGTATTGCATTACACCGTTAACCAACTGATAAAGAAGTGTAAAAAAACGCAAACCGGTTTCATCCGAGCAAAAATAATACAGCTGTATATAGTATCAACTGATAATTATAATTTTACATAGAATCTTATGGTGGGTCTAATAATACGGACAGAGACTGTACATGAAATCATTAATGAGCTATTTCATAGAGTACCAATTTATATTTTGGATAGGAGGACCTTCCCTCCCCCTCTTCCCTCCGATCAGGGAACACCTATATTGCTTCACATTTATTATTATTTTCTTTAAAATATAATGAACAACAAATAAGTTTTTATTTAAACATAATTATTAAACAAAATCTGACAATAAATCGCATTTATAAAGCAAAGATCATTTTTTTAATAAATATTTTATTTATTTAATTACTTCTTATTGAAATGTTTATTCTAAGTAGTTCATATTTCAAATCTGATTCCAAAGAAAAGCGGTAATACAACCTGTGTGACATCATTTGGGAAGTAAAGTAGCATGTATAAAAAAATACCCTTTGCAAATAGGGGAAAACCACGAAAATTTCAATTTTTTTTTTCTAACCTCAACAGGATTCTAACCTCTGATATAACTATCAATGAAAACAGTTTCTGTCAGCATTGTGATTTCATGCGAAAATGAATTTGTTTTATTTTCAGTAGTATTAGTTTCTGTTTGAAACAAAACGTGCGAAAATATTCACGAAAAAAAGCATTTAATAGGAGTTTTGAAAAGCAAACCTCGACTTGAGTTAATCACTAAAAATGGTCCTTTCAACTTCAACTCCATAAATTAAATTTTTGTGGATTGGAGTATGTCCCACACTGTTAGAATTTTCATTCTAAAATTATGGTAAAATAATCGCCAAGAAGTGTGTCCATCCTATTAAGCGTAAAGTTTACGGTAAAGAATGTTTATTGCTTTTACGGTTTCGAAAACGTTTACAACTAGTACGGTAATAAAACCATGACTACAAAGCAATACGGTTTTTTTAAGCCATTTACAGCTGCAAAGGTTTCAAAACCGTAAAAAACGAAATTTAATTGGACACAAGAGGTTCTCGTTAGGTAATGGACATTGGAGAGAGCAGGACACTAAAAACTCTTCATGAATGGAGGTGTCATCGCCGAGACTCGAACCCTCTCTCTGTAGGTCAACAGATATAATATGTACTCATTTGCAAGCAATTAAGTTGCTTCATTATGTGGGTTTAGTTGATGCAATAAAATTCTAGTTATTTAACCGTTTTTGCCATAAACAGTTAAAAAACATTTTTTCTCACTGTTAGCAGTTTGATTACCATCTTATTTATGGTAATTTGACTGTCTAGTTTAAATATGGTAAAATAACAATTAAATAGATTGTTATTTAGCCATTTTTTCGAGGAATTTCTAACAGTGCACCCACGGGATATTTTTACAAAATGTTTAACAGTTAATAATTCTCAGACGAATCATGAAATGTAAAACAGAAATTTTCATACATTTTCAACTTTCCAAGGGACTTGAAACTTTTGCACAGCGAAACAAATCGTTTTTCTGTCCTCTTACTTTTTCTTTCAAGATTAGTTTCACTATTGATAAGTTTAATTCTAAAAACGTTTAATTTTAAATTATATCCAGCAGCCAAATAAATTTATTTATGAGAAAAATTCATTAAATTTGAATACTAAATCATTTTGCCTTATTTTCGATCAAAATTTGCGTTTTGTTTTTTTTAAATTATACATTCAGTTTCTTTTCTATACCAACTCTTTAATCACTTTAAAGGGACATTTAATTTTTTAAAAAAACATAAAGCATTATTTTAGAAATATTTATTTCATACTGCAATCATATGCAATCGGCTTTTAATATAAATTTTCACTTCAATTTTGAGAAAGTCTTAAAAATTTATTAATTCTCCAAAAAGAAAAAAACAAATTTGCAACTTCTTCTTAATTTCGAAATGCTTTCTTCACGAATAAAAAAGATACACTTTTTTTGTACAAGAAAAAACATTACTGGTGATCTTTTTATTCTTTTATCAAAAACCTTTTTGTTTTCTATTGCCATCGTCGGAAAATTCTGCTTTGCATGATTTTTGCAACTAAGTTTCCATGATTTATTCTTTATTGTAAGTGTTTCAACAAAAACGCTCTTCTCGAATTTTAAAAGAAACTAATTTCAGAGAGAAATTTCAACATAGTTGTGGCTAAACAGGTAATTGAAATAAAAAAAATTCTTTGGAATAAGAATCGTGTTATTGCTTTCCGTTTTTCACAAATTGTTCTCTTTTTAACCTGTTTTTGTTTTCTTTCTGGGAAAGTCAATAAAGTCTTTCAATATCCTTCATTGTTGCTCTCTTCCTTTATTTGTTTGCAAACAGCAAAAGCGAAAAAAATGGGTGTATTGCCATTATTCTTTTGTTTCAAATACAAAAATAAAGCGTTGTAATGAAATTGAAAAAATTTCATGAAACAATAAGAGACATCTCTGTAAAGGATCTTTTTGATAAACTTTATTTCTGTTTTTATTTTTGTAGTTAGTTCCTTTTCACACAGTTTTTTTTCTTTCGAAATTAAGCATTTTTCAAATCACATGAAAGTGATTGAAAATTAAATTGGAAGCTTTGTTAGTAAGTTTTCCATTTTTGCAATTTAAAGATACAATGAAATTAATTGAAAGTTATATCAAAATAAATTGGTTCGGAATTTTTCACTAAATCAAATTATCGAAGAAAATGTTTTAATTTCGGACATGGTGAAGAAAATAAGAAAAATTTTCAAAAAAACATTTTGATACTTTCATATTTTAACGATATGTATAAAGCTATCCCTAAAGCCGTATAATTGCTTTATCAAATAGCGAACTATCCGGCGAAAACAAAACAGTTTTATGATTTATTTTTTATCTAGTGATCTGATTTTCACTGACTAATAATAGTTGAAATGACACATTTTATCTATATTAATTAAATGCATTTATTTAAAACAATTTGATGCTTTCATATTTTAATGATATGTATTAAGATATCCCTAAAACCGTATAATTGTTTTATCGAATAGTGAACTATCAGGTGAAAACAAAACAGTTTAATCATTTATTTTTTATCTAGTAATCTGATTTTCACTCACTAATAATAGTTGAAATGACACATTTTATACATATTAATTACATAAACCTATTTAGAACTGACTTAAAACCAAATTTTTAAGCTAAGCGTCAAACACATTACACTTAAAGGAAAAAAAACTCAAAGTATTAAAACGGTTAGTTACAGGCAATAAGTATTTCATAACTGATTCCATAGTTCATTTTTCCCGTAAAGTTAATAGGACTATAAAAAGGTCGGTCTGAGTAAAATATTTTTCGTAAAATATATAGCTACTAGTAAAATTAATTTAAATTTGGGATTTTGCATTGTTTGGGACTCTTGCAAATCAAAAATAAACCGTGGACGAGGCGAAATAATGTGTTTGGAAAGGTAAAATCACTGACCAAATTACGAGACTAACTATAATATTCTATGTAAAATCTTAATTATCAGTTAATACTATACAGCTGTATACAAATTTAAGCCCTCTTCCATTTCATCCTCTCTGAATTTCATCCTATTGAGCTCAATAATGATTCGTCTTACTATGATAACACTTTTTCAATCTATTTTTTATCCTCATACAAATATCAGTTTTCTGTTGATAGTGTTATCATTTCTAAAATCTTTTCTCGTGAAATTTTTTAAACAGAATATATGTTACAAACTTTGGTTTATTCGTAAAATAAAGATTAAATCGTAAAAAGAATATGATTCTTTTTTAATAATTTGTACTCGCTAAATTTTTTCAGTAAGCCAAAGCAAAGTTTTTATGTCGCTTAATTTAAAAAAAAAGGAGAATTCAGCTTCAGAATAGGATCGGGTTCTTTTTCGCTTCTAGGTTTCATATCGTGTAAACATTTATGATGCAATTTCATGTAATGACGTCATAACCTATTTTATGACTTCCCATACCCGTGGAATGAAATGACTTGATTTTCTACACCATATACGTAGTCTTAATTTGCATAAAGTATCTCATTTTTTTTTTCCTCGCTTCGTGATTAGAAAAAATACGTGCTGTACTGACACGATGAATAAAATAAAATTTTGATGACAAAGTCTAAGAAATATTACATATTTCGAAAAAAATCATATATTAAAAATGAATTTATTTCTTAGCTTTTACAGTCCGTGGCCAAATTACTAGACGCCCTCTGAGATTCTATGTAAAATCTTAATTATCAGGTGATACTCTATACAGCTTTATTGTTTTTACGCGACTATTTGCACTTGTTTACGTTCGTGTATCAATGGGTTAAATGAGAAGATGTATTATATAAATATAGAATATTTATTATTTTAAGCATTATATTAACATATTATAATATCAAGCATTATATAAGTATATTATAATAATTAGATCAAATGATTAGACTCACTGTAGAGTTTTAATAATGACATGATTTGCACGTATTTATAGGCAATACTTTTATATTTAAACATACATGTCATGGGTTTTTATTTAACAGACTTCTTATATACTTCCCATTTGTATTCATTTTTAACGTATCGCATTACAATGTTAACCCATTGATATACGAATGCAAACAAGTGCAAACCAGTTTCATCCGAGTAAAAACTATACACCTGTTTAGTATCACCTGATAATTATAATTTTGCATAGAATCTTATAATACGCCCATGGACTGTAAGTGTAGCCAAAATTGCTGAGTGTTCAAATACTAGATGAGCCATTTTGTTTTTTAAAAAAATTTCAATATACAATACATTTAAGAGTTCATACTTTCGATTTCGTTTTTTGGCGTTTCTTTCCTTTTCTTGCATAATATTATCTATAGCTGCATTTGTGGGAGTCATTTGGCGGAAAATTAAAAGATTTTTTTATAATTTTTTGGACTTAAAGAGAACTTTGATAACGTCCATTCTATCAAGTGAAAGAATGGACGTTAAAATTTCCAAAAGCACTTGCATATTCCAGGATAGTTTTACAAAACATTGTTAATTTTTTTTTCATTGTCCTTGCTGTTCTTTATCTGAAGCGTAGGTGTCTCTAAAATCGCATTAAATGCAAATATTATTTGACGCATATTAAACAAAATTTCTATATGTAATACATTATAAGTTTCCTACTTTTGATTTTGTTCTTAAGTATTTCTTTCTTTTTCTTACATAATATTAATTGCTGCATTTATGGGAGTCATTTGGCGACCCATTTAAATTTCTGATAGGAGAGAAATGTTTGATAGTAGTATCAAGTGAAAAGGTGGGTGTCAAATTTTCCGAAAACAATGCCTTGTCTTTTTATAATTATAGCGTAGGTGGTACTATAATCGATGATAATGCAAATGTGATATGAGACAGGTTGAAGGATGCAGCGTAACCCTACATTTAAAGTGTCAATTTTGTTATTAATTATTTTCTTGTTTTGTTCACTTGTCATTTATCCAACTTTTTATGAAGTTTTTTTTAATTTTCTAGTATGAGTGACATTTTTCATATACAGTCCCTGGCGAAATTATTACAAGCACTATAAGATTCTTTGTAAAATAAAAGATTCTTTGCTTACGTTCGTCTATCAAGAGGTTAAAACCGTGATGCAATACGTTAAAAATAAATACAAATTCAAAGTATATGAAAAATCTCTTGAATAAAAACCCATGACGTGTATGTTTAAATATAAAAGTATTGCCTATAAACTCGTGTAAAACATGTTATTATTAAAAAACTTCAGTGAGTCTAATGATTTGATCTAAATATTACAATATAATAATGCAATACCTGATATAATAAATATTTGATCAAGCTATCTATCTATCTATATATATATACAATGTATATATGTGACATGCGAGACAACAGCCTCTTTGTTATCACGCCAGATGTCGCTAGTCTGAACGAAATGCATGGAACTTTCTAGATGTAAAGAAAGAGTGAGTCAGTTGAAATTGTCTGTTGAAGTTGTTTCTAAATGAAACTAGTAACCTTAGTGGTTAAGAGTCTGTGCGAAAAATAAGCATAATCATTAATTGTGTTGATTGACTTTGTTTATGGTAACCAAGGCATTTACATATATATATATTGCGAAATAAATAAATACGCTGAAANTATATATATATATAATATCGTCGAATTTATATTATATATCACCTAATTTATTTCATTGATACACGAACATAAACAAGTGCAAACAGTCACGTAAAAAACACTAAAGCTGTATAGAGTATCACCTGATAATTAAGATTTCACACAGAATCTTAGAGTGCGTCTAAAAATTTAGCCAGTGACTGCAAATATCATCATATATTGCAAAAAATAATGATTAAACATATAAAAAAATAATTATTCTGTTCTAGTGTCTTCATATCTATAACAGAAATGGCCGTAAAATCGCTGATAAAGCGAATAGGATATGAGAACGCTTGCGTTACTTTACTTTTAAGAGATCTAATTCTCGATTTATTTCACGTGTTTTGAGTACTTCGAAAAAAATTGGTTTTATGTATTTCATTATGCTTGAGAGTACGACTTTAAGCATAAGCACTTGGGATAGATAAAAAAGGTTTCAAGTTATCTATTGTTTTAATAATTAACTTCAAAAAAAATTTCAAAATAATACTGTGCTATAATAAAGGTCTTTACGAACGACAAAATTTCACTAACAAGGCACATAAATAATTTTTATAAACAGTCAATTTCATTTGCGGAGACTACGGTGACATCTAATCTTAAAAAGAAATAGTTTAAAAAAAAATTGTAATGGCTAGAATCCAGACTTAAGAAAATGTATTAAAAAAAATTATGAATTATGATTATACACCTTTGTGTTGTTGTAGTTCATTCAAGTCGTTCTGGAGCTGCGCAACGGGGTATTGGCGACGGTCTGGGAAACATCTCTGAGGATGATCTGAAGACATGTCATCACAATTTTGATCCTCTGCAGAGGGGATGTCCCCCCGCTTAGGTAGACCGACGACCTGCACGCGAAGTCTGGCACTTTACGGTAGAACAGTTTAACGAGGATCGATACAGTGCACCCTCGGTCCCTACGCAGACTAATCCAAGTGGTCACTCAACCGCACACTGACCAGTGACGCTTGTCTTCTGTGATCTGCTGGGAACCGTGTCTCAACGATCAGTCCACTACGGGACTATACGCCATTAAAGATTGCAAGACCTTCAATTAAAAAATTCCAGTTTGCTCTCGAAAAAAAATAATAAAAAACACGATCTTTAGTTTCAACAAAGTGAAGAAAATTTAAAAACAAAAAATAAAAACCCCGAGGAAGGTTGATCTATAGAAAAAAAAAAGCTGCATAATAAATCAGAAAATGTTAAGAAAAGAAACAATTTCAGTTCTTTTTCTGCAGAAAATACTTCTCAGAGATTTACTAGAATAGGAATATTACGAACGCATTCACGAATGGTTGAACTTAGTATTCTTTTCTCACGGGGAGAGAAACAAAATGGTGAGATACCTAACCGACGCAAAATAAAGAGAGTATATTTCTTTTTTTATTTCTACTCTTTCAGTAAAACAGAAATTTGTCTCGTTGGGTAACATGGCAGACAAGAGCAACTTTGTTTAAGAGTAAGGAATATGAAAACATAAAGTGAAAAACAATTCAGTAGTAATAGTTCGACATAGATTTTTTTCATCCATCATTAGTAATTCTCAGACAATTTTCATTTTCTTTATAAGAAATGAAATCCTGAATATGTTTATTCCGAACAGAGTTTTTTCATAATTATTGATATATTTTCTCATTTCCTATAAAGATATATTTACAGTCATTGGCTGAATTATTAAGATTCTGTGTAAAATCTTAATTATCAGGTGATTATCAGGTCCATTGCTTCTACACGACTGAAACTGATTTGTACTTGTTTGTATTCGTGTATTAATTGGTGAAATCAGACGATATATAATATAAATTCGACGATTGGATAGATTAGACGATAGCATTATATAAATATAGAATATTTGTTACATCAGGTATTATAATAGTATACAATCAAACCCCGCTATAGTGAAACGAAATTTTGGTTCACTATAACCGGGAGTTCACTATATCCGTTCCGCAGGTAATTTACTAATAATTCCCAAACTCCTCCCTTTTATTACATTATATTCATATAAATGACTGAAAAATATTATGTAGTAGCAAAAAATGTGTTATTTTTCATCACTCTTCGTCTTGCGTTCAAATAAAAATTAATAATGTTTAGCTAATGAGCAATCCTCAACATCAGATATGGAAACACTTCCCGACTCTCAGATAATTTTTCCTGAATTTCTGTTATTCCGCTCTTTAAACCTGTCTAACCTGCCATTCGAGCACATAAAAGTAGTTTCAATAGATGGTTTTAAAAATCGGTATATGTATTTATTTTGAAGTAGAAATTTCAGAATTATTACAGAGAAAATAGGGGGGAAATCAGTCGAAGACAGAAAAAAGTTCATTATATCCAACTCCCTCACTTTTGTGGTTCACTATATCCACTAAAAATAACATTATACGTGTATAGCAAGGCACGGAACCGAGCATTTCGTTCACTATATCCGGGAGTTCACTATAAGCCTTGTTCACTATAGCAGGGTTTGACTGTATTATAATAACTAGACCAAATAAATTAGACACAGTGAAGTTTTTTAAGAATTATATGTGTTACGCGTAATGATATGCAATACTTTTATACTTAACCAACATTTAATTCAGGAGACTTTTCATATACTACTTCCTATTTGTATTTATTCTTAGCGTATTACAATGTAAATATTAGTGTAAACTAGTGTAAACCGGTTACATACGAGTGAAAACAATAAAGCTGTATAGAGTATCACCTGATAATTAAGATTTTACACAGAATATTAGAGTGCGTCTAATAATTTGGCAATGGGACTGTAATATGGAAGAAAAATAAGTTTTGTTTGAAAATTTAAAATAGTAGTTGAAGATTTAGTTTTTTCCTGACAAAAAAATTGTTTCTAAATATTAAAATAATAAATTTTGAAAGTAGTTTTGAGGGTGTCGTTCTTAGGCTGGGCCCAACTTATCACCTCCGACCGTCATGAAAACATTGGTTTATTATTCGCAAAATTAATTTAAGGCAAATTGAGAAGTCCCCAGTTCAAAACCCGGGTGCGCCCTAGACTTACAACAATATAATTTATAGTATACATGAATATATTTATATTCATAAATGCAATTTTGCCGCGATCACTCAGGGAATAGAGGGTTCGCCTTCCAATGAGGTGAACCGGGTCAAATCCCAGCAATAGCTGGTCGAATCGAATTCCGCATCCGACTTGCACCGACCACAGCGCTGACGTGAAATATCCCCCGTGGTAGAAGGATCATGAATGAGAGTCCTTTGGACGTCAGTCTAACCGTGGAAGGCTCTCGTGGTCTTCCTCTCCATGTAACGCAAATGTGGGTGAGTTCCATCGAAAAGTCCTCCACGAAGGCAAATAACGCTTGTGTGCGTTAGTTCAATCATAAAGTCCACCACGAAGGTACATTTGCCCGATTACTTGATCCAGGAGTTCCCTCGTCTTCTAGATTGGATTCAAAATGACAAGGCTAAGGAGTTGAACATTAGTAGTCGTAAACCCAAAAAATTGGATCGGTTGTTCAACGACGGTTATAAAGCAAAATAAGATATCTAGTGTAAAAACATGATTTTGAACAAGATTTTCAAAGCTCAGTTTACTATGAATTCAGAATTCCTGTACTCATAGCTTTCTAAAAATACTTCTATTTTTGTTTGCAACCTAATCATTTGCAAAGTTATAGCAGTTTTTCTGCAAGGTGATAACAGTGAAGAGACTCATGAGCTTAAGACTTTAAATGCGTTTTTCTCAAAAGCCGAAATTTTTCACATTTTACCCTGCCTAAACACAATATCTCATATTAGTTTTAAAATTTTCTTCAATTTTTCATGAGTGTTTCTGAAAGTAGTAGACATGATTTGAGCTACAGACTAAGAGAAAAAAAGTTAAATTTCGTTTTTTATACATGTTTTTTCACGAATACCAGTGCGGAATATTTTTAAAAACTGGCTTTTTTAAGTACCTTGATTCCTAAATCAGTAGTATATGTAGGTGCTTTTAAGATAATAGATCTAAACATAGTTGATAGCTTTCTAAATAAAATCCTCAAAGGATTTTTTTGTTTTGAACTATGCTAAGAAATTCTTTTACAATGTTTTGAGTGCATTGCATTTCTAAACCAGAATAAAACATTTGTTACTTTATGTTGCTTTAAATTGGTTTAACATTGCTTGTCAAAAAAAAACGTATTTAAACTCCATTTTACATAAGTTTGATAAGATTGATGTACGATTACGTAAGATTGACTTATTTAGATTAGAATAATGTGAATAGAATAAGAGAAATAATAGAATAATATGTATGATAATAGTAAAAATTAATCTGAATAGAATTAATAGAATAATATGTATGATAATCATAATAATAAATATGAATAGAATTAAGAGAATAGTATGATTAGCATTATGAAAATTGCAAACATTCTTTTTAAAAACCAACAGTTTGAACAGTTGAACAAAGGTAAGTGACCTTAGGAAGTGACTTTAATTATTAAGTTTTGGCGAGCAGCTGCAACAAGGAGGCAAGGGTTCTAGTCAACAGAAACCTATTAATACTCGTAACCCTTAATCATAAAATCGTGAACTATTCAATACACGATTTTGAATTTAACTAAAATGAAATATTTAATTTCGCATAAGACTTAAGACAACTTTATTATCGGTAGAGTTTCTTAAATAGTTCGTTTCACGGAAAGTAAAACTGAAATATTTTTCAATAAGTATTGATTTTTCTCAAAAGACGAAGGCCATTGATTTATCACTGAGTTTTAAAATGTTTGCTTATCAGGGCTATTTATGGAAACACTCGATTGATTCACTTTAGAGATAGTTTTGGAACATAATTGAAATGAACTCAATTGCTGATGGTTTTCAAATAAGTAAACCACACTAATCAATATTCCAATATACAAGAGGGGCAATTAATCACTTTTTGACTAGGAGAATTTCAAAAACTACATTATTAATAAGCTGATGACGAACGAACTTGTTTTTAATAATCATACTGATTTACATAGGCTCTTATGTTCGTTTGAATAATACGCCCACGCAGAAACGCCTCCCTCATTCCATTACACAATCGCGTTTTTTTTTTTACTCCCAAAAATTCTCTATTTTGTCACGCATAACAACATTATGTGACACTTAATTTAATGGATCGCAAAAAAAAAGTACAGCAGACTCAATTATTCGCGGATTTGGGTGGCAACGGCGATGTGGCCCCTTAACAGTGACATATATTTCAAAAAAAAAATTGTCCAAAAATGGAAGATAATGTAGAAGAAAGAGAACGAATTTTGTTCTTTTATTATAAAAGCTAGAAAATGGTTCCTTTTTGCAAAAGTAAAATTTTAAATGCAATAACTACTGTATTTATAATTTTTACATACACATAAAATATGTTATAGATTACACACACATCTTATTCAATGAGAGCAAATAAAGCAAATTTTGAAGCTAAATATAATATTACTAGTGGGCTGCGCCCCCTGTTCGCTAACGCTCGCCAACCCCCGAAAATTGCTACGCAATCTTATATGGTTTGCCTCGCAAACCAAGCTCGCTTCGCTCGCTGCTAACTTAGGTACATTGCAGATGCACAAAATTCTAAGAATTCAAAACAATCATTCAAATCCATATAACAACTTTTTAAAAAAAGAAAAAAATTACATCTTTTTAGTAAATCATTGAAATAAATTTGTCATTGAAATAAATTTGAATTCAAATAAATGACATGTGATTCGTTAAGCCTATTAGAAATGTGCTATAGTATGAAATCTTAAAGCGTAACAGCACGACTGAGACTCGTTTTTTAATGAATAACTAATAACAATAACAAAACAAATAAATTCGTGATATAAATTAAAAATCGTCAAATAAATTCGTAAAATATAAATTCGTGAAAAAAGCGCTTTCGACAAAATACTAAAATAGAGATCTATCGTCGAAGACTACTCATTTCTGCCTAGCGTATGCTCTCTCTGGTTATTTCGGTTTCCGTTTTTAAAAGCGCTATATGTTGAGCCATCTCAGCTAGATTTGAAATGTGACATTTTTAGCGACAATCATTGGTTGATTTTCTAGCGTTGCTATTCGGGGAGTTGTAATGAGGCTTTTTTTTGTTGCCGTGTAAGAGAAATATATATATATAGACCAGTATAATATAATATAAAAACACAACAATATGATTTTCAATACATAAAATTTACAAATCTTATACAGTATGGTATATCCCAAAACCCCAGCCCTCATTTCCCTCTAAGTCAGTGAAGTCCTAATCCGTGAAAAACTAGGATCACTCATGACATCTAATAGGTAAATAGTGAATTAAGTATCCTAAAGTAGAAACGAACACAGCTCTGGCTTCACAAAATAGACACGTTAATTTTTCTCCTGCCCGAATTCAGTTCGGGCATCACAAATACTGCACGTAGTAGTTGCCCGATCTGGATTCGGCTGACACTGGCAAGGGGTAAAAAGTCACGGATAATTTGAAAAATCTCATAACAGTAAAGTAGACACGCAAAACAAATTTTTAAAATGTATTCATGCATTTGTAAGTATTTTTAACAAACAACAGAAATCATTTTTCTACGTCTAAATCACTAGAACAACGCATTACAAAGAAAAACATTTATTTATACATACTTCATAAAAGTGTTCAGTTACACTATTTTGTTTTAAATCAATCATCGATCACGTCAGTATTATTTTCCATCTCTTCACGGCCGGATAGTCGATACGTGAATAATCGCAGTTCTTCTGTATTTACATTGGGTTGGTTAGGATTATAGACACTGAGTCGAAACCCACGAATCGATATTCGAGTTTTTCTGGTTTCGTGAAATATCTTGAAGCGGCAAAGGACAAAATCAGGATTGTTTTTACTAGCCAAGTCATAATACAACAAACAATCATCATTTTTTTCGAAAATCTGAAATTTCAAACAATTAAAAAAAAACTCTTAGTATTGTAAAGCATTTCTGTTTAAATATTTATCAAAATATGGTAAACAATAGGAGGTTGATTTTAAAAATGAAAAGCAAAATAAGAAAAAACAGCTTGAAATAAACAATTTACAAAATATTACAATTCAAAATATTATTTTCATATTTCGTCATATTTTTTCAACCTGTGGCTGGAGGCAATATTTTATTCTGCCTCATATGAAGTATGTGAATTTAAAAGATTTCTACTCGTTTTTAAAACATGAGCTGGACTTAAATGAGCGATTTGTTATAGGTAAGTCTATTCTATTATCATATTACAACTCCTAATATGAATGACTAGATTTTCTTTGCAAAAACACTATGACTTATCAACCCATGTTACATTAATACCATTTTTAAGAATTTTTTGAGAATGACTACAAGAAAAAATTACTCTGTTTTTAAAATATTAACCACAACATTCAGTTTCAGAAAGATTGACCGAAAAACAATTGAAAACTTCAAAATTGTCATTGGTGCAATCATTAAAGCTCTGGACTTTTTATTTTCTAAATTTCAAATAGTTTATTCTTACCAAGATTTCAATTAAATCTGTTGTTTACAAAACGATTCAGTTTATTCTTCCCAAGATTTCAATTAAATCTGTTGTTTAAAAGACGATTCGGTTTATTCTTACCAAGATTTCAATTAAATCTGTTGTTTAAAAGACGATTCGGTTTATTCTTCCCAAGATTTCAATTAAATTTGTGGTTTAAAAGACTATTCGGTTTTTTCTTCCCAAGATTTCAGTTAAATCTGTTGTTTAAAAGACGATTCACAAAGAACGTGGTTTACCTAATATTTAATCTACAACACAAGCTTTTTGTCCACGATTTTTACATTTATTGATTTCCTTTCATCCCTATAAGATGGGTAGCAATCGTAAATTTCCACTCTCCATATGTGTAGAAAATTTAACATGTATGAGACAGCTCATTCCTTCACTTTTACAGTCAGTCATTGAGACGCTCCTGCTTTTAGACCATCCTCGTCAGTTTTTTAAGAGCACGTTCATATGACATGAGGAAAAATATTCTCTTGGTATGCTAAATGAAAAGCCTCAATGGACAGAATGGATGTCGGGACATTTTCAAGAATGCCATGCATATTTCAGAATAATAAATTCTCTCTCTCTCTTCTCTTTCTCCTCCCTATATATCTATATATATATATATATATATATATATATTGGATCCGGCTTGTACCGGGTTAGAGCCCCCTTGCCGCCAGGCTAACCGTGGGAGGTTTTCGTAGTTACCCACTCAATGTAAGCCAAATTCTGATTAGTTCCTTTGAAAACTCCTCCCCGAAGGCAAATTTCTCCCAATACTTGATCCAGGAGTTCCCTTGTCTTTTGGATTGGGTTCAAAATTACACGGCTGCTGAGTTGAACATTGGTAGTCGTAAACTCAGAATTGGATTAACTGTTCAAAAATGGTTATTAAATAAAAATAAATTGGCCACAACGTAGAACTTTTTGAAGAATCTGAGACGCATTTGCGTTACATGTAGAGAAAAGCCACAAATCAAACCACTGTTAGCTTGTCGGTCAGAGGATTCTAACCCATTATCCGTCTACCACTGAAAATATTTTGTGTCCGCACTGCCGTTGGAGCAAACTAGGAGCCAGACATCGCAAGGATTCAAACCTAGGTTACCTCACTGAGAGGCAAACTATCTATTCCATTAGCAACCGCAGCTTTCCTACAACTATTTTAATTTTCCACAACGAAATTGAGCAGAAGATCCAAATTTGATTTTACGACTATCAGTGTTAGTCTCCATAGCCTTGTAATTCAGAACTTAATCCAAAAGACAAGAGAACTTAATCAAGCATTTGACCAAACTAGCTTTCGTGGATTACTTTTTGATGAATCTAACCTCCACTTCTGCTCTATCCCTTGAGCCACCTTTACAAGTGTTTTAAATTGCAAATCATATGGCATTACTCTTTGTGATTTCGCTGCAGATAGTTGACGCTTGAAGTTAGGTGAATGATTCTAACAAGTGAATATGTATCTTCTTTATGAGCATATTTTGCCTATTGAACTTGTAAAAAAGTTTTTTCCTTTTATTTTAATGATATTGAAGAATGGATTAACAATGCTATGAAGAATGGAAGAACATATAATATGTTTTAAACACAGCAAGTAGGGAAGCAACGTAATTTTTCTCCTATTTATTTCTAATAATGAAATTATATTATTATATTTTATTAAAACATGTTTAATTTTATTAAATTAATTAATTTATTAAAACCTGTCATTTTATACTAATTTAAATAAACTAATTTAAGTGCATGTATCTTGCGCAACCCAATTTTTAAAAGTATAAAGTTAACATCCTTTCATAGAACCAGAAGGAAGAAAATATCGTAAATAGTTTCAGATACAAAAATTTCCTGAATAATGAATAGTAGAATATTTTTCACAGTAAATAGCTTTCAATCTATTTCTGAAAGCCTTTTCTCATGGAAAAAATCCATTTTCACTTCAATGAAGTATATTTATGCACAAAACAGAATAGTAAATAAGAAAAATTCAGAGAAATTCATTTTTCAACCTTGTTTCCCCTCAGGAAAATATGTGATTTTTCTTTTTGCTAGTATCACATAGACATATTTTTGCATCGTTTAGCAAGGTAAACATAAGATAAAATAAAACAGAAAAAAAACAGAATTGCTCTCTACTTTTTTTAGAAAAGGTCGAACGCTCGACGGAGACATCAAAGAGGCGATATTGAAGTTTTAAATAATTCCTGCTGGGGTATTTCCTCAGGCATAATAACACGACAGTCAACAAAAATTTCCTCTTTTCTAGTTTACTTTGCCGAAAAATATTTTCCTTCTTTGCAAAGGTCGAAATCTCTAACAAAAATAGAGCTGAGCTACTTATATATAAAAGACGGAATATTTTTTGGAAGAAATCCAGTTTATTTCGAAATATCTAAAAACTATTTTCTTCACATGCCTATTATTCTTTTTC
>NC_092211.1:5862007-5908356 GCF_043381705.1 Parasteatoda tepidariorum
ATATATATTCATCTTGTTTATTTATACCTGAAAGTGAATTCAGAAACTTTATTTCATTTTAAACATCTTATTAAACTTTCCACGAGCCAATAACTACTAAAGCATGTCATGTCACTTATTTTTTTCTCCAAAACCTTTCATTTAAGGAAGAATTCCAATACATCATGCTTCACATTTTAAAGCACTTTTTTACTTCTCCTATTTGTGAATAAGATACAAGTGCATAAATATGAAAATGCGCTCATTTCTGCGTTTAATATAATAAAATATGCTGAATGTCTCCAAACCTCACCATGCGAGAAACAATTTAAATTCGAATTTAATAATAAAAATCAGAAGCAAACTAGGCAACATACTAAATCAAAAAATGTAAAACTTTAACCGAAAATTAGATTTCTTGTTTCATATTTTTAACAGTTTAATGCGTTATCCCCTAGGCACCGTTTCAGATAACAAGATTCCAAAGAAAAGTTGCATGTTTAACATAAATATAATTTAATTTAACGTGAATGGTTTTTATCAAGTATTAAGTCTCAAAATCCACGATTACAAAACGATATCAAAAATTTTTCAACGTTTCTACGTCAAAAAATCGTTAGGTCCGCAACCACTGCTTTGGATGTTCCACTGTGTGCTGCTGTTTGTTTTGTTTTGAAACAACTATAAAACTTAAACATTTGAAATGACGAAGGCATGTAAAAAATGTATATGGAACTGCTAAAAATTTGTTTTGCTTCATTTAATAAAAGCCACCGGGAATAACGAAGTATGATATTTAAAAAAAAATTGGAATTAGTAGCTTTTTTTTAATAATTGCGTTGATGCAGGTCTTTCTTAATGTCTTACAGAGCTGATTTTATACCCATTAGCAAAATGGGTCTTGAATTGGATTTGATGGCGTCGACACACTTTTCAACTGCATTCAAGAGTAATAGTAAGCAATGCGCATGCTCTGCTGTGGCGACCGCTGCCGTTTTTCTTTTTATTCTCACTAGCAAGCATTTTTAATGTATTTTACATCATAATAATTTAAAGCATTTTTTTTATATTCTTTTTATTATGAACGTATAATGGCTGACTTGACGGTGATTTCAATATAAATAAAGAATGCTGAAGAAGGAAAAGTATTGTTGTGAAACGCGTACATAGGCAAGGATATGAAATCAAACATCAATGAGAGACAGTTTTTGCAACCCATGATTTGAAATGTTTAACGGAGTCAATCCAGAAACAAAAAAGCATTTGACCCATGGATAACCAGTGATCGTAAGAAGGCGAACACAACTTTTTTGTTGATTTCTTTTTCTTTTCATTGCATTTTTAACAGTTTAACAGTTCATTACATTTTTAACAGTTCGGATTAGATACTCAAAGAACCGGTATTCAGCTCGTAAATATATTAACAAAAATAAAGAGATGAGATGATGGCAGACATAAAATTAAACATTTGCTTAAAAGCTTTCGAAAATATTAACGAATTAAAAGAGGAAAAATAAACAGTTTCTAATTTGAACTGTTGTATTGATGTAAATCTGATCAATGTGAAAAAATGCTCCTTCATTTATTTGTTGTAACTCACATAATCTGTACTACTTATTTAATTTTTTTTTCTTTCAAGAATAGTTGATTTTCTTATAATCAAATGAGTCAATCATTTCGTTACGATTAAAATATTATTTAAAAAAATTAACCTTAAACAAAATTAAAATGATTACATATTTTATTAATAAAATATTCTTTGTTTTTGTTGAAGATAGTATCATGTTTTCTGCAATAAAGGTATGAGGAAAGCGAAGCATTCAGGAGGTTGGTCAGCGAGATCTCCTTGTCTTATAGAAGAAGAAGAAAAATCTAAACATATCAATTATCTTTGTACAAAGCACGGAAGACAATTTTTTCAAGCAGCCCTGGAAAGAAAAATAAATGCCCTAATAAGAAGAACAATCAATCAATAATAGAAAAAACATAACTCTTTTTAGTTCATTAAGCTCATTCGGAATCGAAACCGACAATCGCAGGTTCAACTTGCCTAGCTGCAACCAGCACGGAACTCAGAAATAATAACAAAAAAAAATAATAAAAATAATAGGTGAAAAAATTTTAAACTACCTTTTACAAGTAGACTGCCTATTCACTGACAGTTTTTTGTTTGTTTTTAAACCACGAATTGATTTAGTTGGCTGTTTTTTTACAAGCTAAGGGCTTAGAACGAATCGATTTTAGAAAAATTTTTATCACCTTCGGAAATTCTCCCTTATCTTGCGAAAGTAATCTGCTCTGATCGTTTTATGTTTAGTTTGAAAAAAAAAATTTATACTTTCGCTTTCGCTCTATTTAATGAAAAAAATATATTTTTTAAAACTTTCATGTTTTATATTTCTCATTTCAATTTCCATTCTGTTATTTAACGAAGACATTAAGCAGAAGAATGATTCTTCAAGGTGCGCAAATTTATTTTATAAATTTAAAATTCCGATGTGTTTTATTTTAAATTAGTTTAAAGTCATAATTATTTGAACGTTAGTAAAAAAATGTCACTTTGATGTAGAAAAACAAATTATAAATGCAATTTGGCAGTTTTATTCATGTAAATGGATGATGATTAAGGAAAATTAGTAGCTGGAGAAGAATATCAAATAAAACGAATCTTTGGCTAAAAGAATTGTTTAAATTATGTAAAAATGCGTACAATCCGCAATCAAACGAATCTTTTAAAATATCCTTTCATAATAAACTCATACGAAAGAAAAGTCTTTGAGCTCCGTTTTTATTTCAATTGTTCAATCGAGAGTTAGAAGAATCTTGAATTTTTTTTTTTTTTTTAACAAAAACTAAATTCTTGGAGTAAAACTTTCATTCAAAAAGGAATAGAATTTCAATATGAAGTAAAATAGTTTACGGAAGAAGGAAGGGCAAAAAAATAAAATATGTAAATACAATCTACCTTTTCTAAAATAAGATTCAACATCTGAAGCATCAGAAATAAGATTCTTTTTTTTTTCATAGTATGAGAAAAAGAAAAGAACCCGGATTATAGAGAAAAAAAAAGAACAAAAGTTACAGTCATTTGTCAGATTTAGAATGCAAAAATGAGTTTTGATAAGTACAAACTTGTTTTGGGTAAGAACATTTCTTGAGATATTATTTTTTTTTCTAAATATTTTGAATAAATTTCATAGATCGCTGATAAAAATCGACTTCAAATTCTAGCTTCCAATTTTCTATTGTAAATGTGCATGTCGTTCTTTTTATAGTACATATAGAGATCAATTTCAAACGTTATTTTTCAATGAAAGGAATGTTCTATTTCTGGCTCTTTCGAAAGGTTTAGTAAATTAGAAGAATCTTAAATCATGCATATTGAATTTTCAAAGGAGAACGTCCAGCTTTCTTAAAAAGTTTAATCTTTCAATATTTAAATAAAATTGATTATGGCGTATCTTGTTTGTGCAATAATTTAGGTAAAATCTGGAAAATTTTGAATTTTAGATTATAGAGTGGGAAATTAATAATGCAAGAAATTTTATTTTTATTTTTGCTTTTATTTAATTTTTACTTTTCATCTAATGATCAGATTTTCACGTACTAAGAAATTGTGTGGGGAGAGTAGATATCGACAATGTCAACCTTCAACTATGAAAAGGTACTCCTCTATGGAATCCAGTTTACATGTCTTATATACTAGTGAATTCGAATTATATTTTTGCAGTGGTAGATACACTACAGTATTCCCCCGTCGAAATTACAACAGTGATAGAATTCAATGAACGGATACCACTAGTTGATTCATTGTTGTTTTGTGAGAAGCCGGGAGAGCTGTATTAAGATCACCGTACTTTTTGAGTGCTGATCGTGAGAGCTGTATTAAGTTCACGGACGCGGTAGCTCTTGTGTTGCCATTAGCAGTGGAGTGAATACATTGTACGGTGTGTGTGATCAAGACTGAGAAGCAACAGCGTGAGTGGGTGGATAATATCGCTACCACAAGTAGCTAGTCAACAGTTCAAAGTGGACTATCCATCGAAATAGGCGTGTTCATATCGAAGTGGGCGTTACTGTCAAGATAGGCATGTTCACATCACGTGCGAAAGTCACCAATGTGGGGAGAGTAGATATTGATAATATCAACTTTCATCTACGATTAGGTACCCCTGTAGTGTATTTACCACTACAAAATAAACTTAACAGTTCGGGGACTAAATCTTAAAAATGCTGATTTATAACAATAATCAGTACTTTAAGCTACGAAATAAAACAAAACAAAAATCAATTCTGTCATTGTGTGATATGGAGCTATACATTTAAATAGCATTAATCGTGTAGTTGGTGATATAAAACTTCATCTGCTTCAAAATAATGAAGATGGTAAATGAAATTCGACTTGTTTCGAGTGCTCTAGAATAGGCACTCATTCTCAAGACTTGCCAGACCTAAAAGAAGAAAACCAACCGGAAACTCTTAAAGAATGAAAGAAAGGGAAATGAAAAAGAATGGAAAATAAAGGCGGGAAATAAAACAAGAAAAACCATAGTGCTTGAGAGAAGTAATTCGTTGCAAAATATATTTCCACCCGCTATCAAGAAATGGTTTGGAGCTCTTTTCGTTAACAAGAGAATCAGCCTTCGTATGAATGAAACCACGATACCACAGAATCAAGATGAGCTGATGAGGTAGACTCGTTCTTCGTACAGGGTGAATAAAAAATAAATAACGAAACAGTAAATCAGTACTAAAAAACACTGCGAAATCACGCTCAAAACTGAAAACTGGCATAAATACTGACATAAATACTGAAGCATATACTGACATAATTAAAGATCTTAAACCAGATGCGTGAAATTTTTAGGGGAATTAATAAATACATTTGTAAGTGACAGCTAATTAAAGCTGATTTTTTTTTTCAAATGGACTTCTTATTGGAACTTGATAAGAATTTTGGAGAATGATCATTTCGCTATCTAACCTTTTATTTACTGTTAAAATATTTTTAAAGAGTGAAGGAACAAAGCTCTTTTAATTCTAATTCATTACAATATTAATACATTATCCTTGCTAAAACTAAAAAAAAAAATAATAATTTCAGAAACTACGGAAACCTCGTTGTAGAATTCTTATCAAAACTTCACCAATTACCATAATACCAGTGGTATATACATGTTAACATCAGTAGTACACAATAATTAAGCGTTATCTATGAATGACAATTTCTTACGGTTTTCTTGAACGAATTTCCCATTAAAAGTTTAAAGCACTATTTTATGGTATTTCAATTAATACAATCAATAAATATCAATATTAATAAAACATTACTGTCAATAATACGGAAATTTTTTAAAGCTCCCCGTAATAAATATCTATTTTTTTTCTTTTTAGCTCAAAAGTTTATTTTATATCAATTAAACAACATTAATTAAGCATCATTGTCATCGATTTTAGTATAACGATTTTTTCCGATTCTTCTAGAGAAACAAATATCTTTACTCGATTGCTTTTGCTTTCTAGTACATAACTTATTTCAATATGCATGCATATTTTTCTTACCAAGCGACAAAAAAAAGCCTCATTACAACTCCCGAATGGCAACGCTAGAAAATCGACCCATGATTGCCGCTAAAAATGTCACATGCCAAATCTAGTAGAGCTGGCTCAACATATAGCTCTTTTAAAAACGGAAACTGAAATAAACAGAGCGAGCATCCTTACCAAAAATGATCTCTTCCGAAATTCACCCTATCAGCTGCGCAATCTCATACTATATTAAGCTAGGCAGAAGTGAGTAGTCTTTGTCGATAGATCTCTATTTTAGTATTTTGTCGAAAGCGCTTTTTTTCACGAATTCATGCATTACGAATTTATTTGACGATTTTTGATTTATATCACGAATTTATTTGTTTTATTATTGTTATTAGTTATTCATTGAAAAATGAGTCTCAGTCGTGCTGTTACGCTTTAAGATTTTATACTATAGCACATTTCTAATTGGTTTAACGAATTACATGTCATTTATTTGAATTCAAATTAATTTTAATGACTTAGTATTTACTAAAAAGATGTAATATCTTTTTTTTTAAAAAAAGTTGTTATATGGATTTGCATGATTGTTTTGAATTCTTGGAATTTTCAGCATTTGCAATGTACCTAAGTTAGTAGCGAGCGCAGCGAGCTTGGTTTGTGAAGCAAACCATATAAGATTGCGTAGCAATTTTCGGGGATTGGTGAGCGTTAGCGAGCAGGGGGTGCAGCCCACTAGTATGCATATATTAACTAAATTAATTAAGCATCATTGGTGTCAATAATAATATAGTGATTTCCTACGCTTCTTCTGAACTAATTAGTACCACATTCCCATTAATTTTGATTTAGATACATAAAATTTTTTTTTCTATTCAATTACCGTTGATTTTAAATAAAGATTTTTTAGATACACGCTTTAAACGAAATATTACAAATAAAAAATAAATTAAAAAAAACGCGTGGAGTCAGACAACTTTAAAAACATATCTATGGTGTCGTAGACCACACGTGCTACCACGTAATGTTGTTTATTGAATTTATCTGACATAGCGAATATTAAATGATTAAATGTTTAAATACGTGCAATAAAATATTTTTTTGATCACATAGAGCTATAAGCTAGAAATTATTACTGATGTTATCTATAATATATGTGCAAAATTAACGGTCTATCGTTAAATTTAAAACAATCGCTGACGTTTAACCAATCAGAAAATTCAACTTCGTTTTTTCTCATCCCTCTCGAACGGTTCGTCGCAGAATGTTCTATTGTAGACAGTGACTTTCCTCGTGCTTCACAATATCTGTATGTCAAGTTTTATAGATTTCAGTTGGTTGGTTTAGGAGTCTATGAATGACACACACATACAAACGCACACGGACAGACATTTATTTTTATATAGAGAAAGATGTAATGCGGCGTAAGAAAGAGCTTTAGTAAACTATTCACTCATCACGTATCATTTATTTAATTTATTAATAAAAGAAACAACACTCCATGAAGGTACCAAAAAGAAGTATAGTTTTCACACGACACTAATCAATAGACATATCACTTTCAAACAATATTTCTCCCTAATTTCCCCTCCCAGTGATAATGAAATACAAATAAAAAAAGGTAGATAACCAAAATTCTTTGCTTACCTGTTAATTCGAAAAAATATCCCCAATTTACAAAAATGGTAATTTTGGTGAATGTTTTTTTTTATATATTTCTTAAAATTCTACCAAGTATTTTGCACTGTTAGAAACTTCTCAGAAAAAAGGGTTAGATAACAATTTATTGAATGGTTATTTTACCATATTTAATCAAAACTGCCAAATAACCATAAATAAAAGGGTAATCAAATTGTTAAGTTTGAGAAAAACTGTTTATTAACTGCTTTTACCTAATACGGTTAATACGAAAAGCCGAGCTCCTATGTCTAGTTAAAAAAAATTTTTTTTTTACGTTTTTGAAAAATGCTAGTTGTAAATGGTTTAAAAAAACGCAAAATTTTGTATTTATGGTTCTGTAACCTTACTTTTTTAAATGGTTTCAAAACTATAAAGGAAAAAATGTTCTCCACCGTAAACTTTACGTTTAATCGGATGGGCAGACAGCTGTTAATTGGATGGATTGGCTGCTACTGATTATTTTACCCTAATTTTAGAATGAAAATTCTAACAGTGTATGTCATATTTGCTCTTGTGGAGTAACTATGAGTTGGTGCATCAGATATTCCCTTCAATTGATTCAGTCTATTAAAAGAAATAAACGCGCTTTTTGTGTAAAACCTCTGAAAGCTGCTACTCCTTATATGTTTCTTACCTGGCATAAACTCGTATACATTCTCATACTCTCGTGCTCATATAGATTTTCAACATTCATGACATAAATTTCTTATGAGGGTAAATGAATCCCAATGTGGTTTTAGAATATGAATAAATCATTGAAATTCTTTTGCTTAAATTTTTCAGGTAGAATTTCCAAAGAAATTAAGTGCCTAATTAAGTACCTTTAACCAGATTGTTAAGAGACTTGAAGAAGAGAAATGCAATACTTTTAAAGCATTTTCTAGGCTTTATAAAAGGTTTAAAGGTGGTTTGCTTTTCCACAAGGTCTGTGGAAAATGTACTGCTTTTTCTATCAAACCCAAGAATTCGAAATTCAATTTAGTCTAAGCCCCTGATACGAACGCAATAAAATTCAATTCGTAGAATTTTTTTTGATAAGGCAAATATTTCTTTTCACTTCAAATTGTATGGCTTTTATCTCAAATGATATTAAACGTCAATGACACTTATTGGTTGAAGAAAAAATATTCAATAACTTGATTTAAAAGCATTCAATTTGATTTTCAATTGAAGAAAAGAGAAATTATTGAATGAAATCCTTTTATCTTTAACATATATAGAAGAATATGGGTTACGGGTTTTATACTATACAGAATATTATAAAACCCGTAAGAATCCTTTAAAATGCGTTTGTTCTGAGAATAATGTATGTTTAACATCATTTCAAAAATATCTTTAAAAATGTTAAAATTAACCTAATATATGTCTTCTGTTTCTCAATTTCTAATTCTGTTCTCACTTTTTCTGTTTCTCAAAAATTCGATCCCTCTTCTATTATTTAACACTAAACATACCAGCACTTAATATTTCCATTTACCTATTTCCACCATAGCCGGTCACATGACAGAACTTAATGTTTCTTGAATGAATGTATGAAATATGGATGTTAGGAAGGAAATAAACTAAAATAACTTTATTATAATGAAGCAAAATTGTATATTGCCTATTTTTATGTATTACAAACACAAAGAATAAGAATTTTTAATTCACTGCTCATCTCATTTTTTACATATACACAGTGTTTCCATTGTACATTTACAGCAAACATATTTCTTCTAATTATTATTGTTTCTATAATTCTTATCATTGTTCTTATAATTATAAGAATATGTAACAATTGAAATTATTCTTATACTTAATATTATCCCTTCTAAAAACTTGAGCTGTCTTGATTGTTTCGACATTTTTCTGGGTGAAAACTAAAGGTCTGGTTTCTTAGGACTAGCGCCTTATCTGGGCGTCAACGTCCCGCTGACGCCAACAAAATACTGGTTTGTTAGCTCAAGGCCTGGTTTCTTAGAACTAGCGCCTTATCTGGGCGTCAGCGGAAAGTTGGTGTAGAGCTGACGCCAAAAAAATACTTTTTTGTTAACTCAGCGTGAGCAGTCCGTCCAAGGCAGACATTATCTCTCATTGCGCATGCGTTAATAACGTAAACAAATTTTTATTTTGAATTTGTATTGATTTTGTTTTTGTCGACCAGTGTTTTAGAGAACAAATAATGACTTTGTCCAAGAAAAAACATGTTATAGCTGAGCTAAATGAAGAGTGCTATGATTAATGAAGAAGCTATGTTTAATGTCAAAATCAGAATCTTGGCTGATTTCAATGTGCTGTTGGATGTTGTCCGCCATTGCTTCTGTGGTTAACGTCACGTTGTAATCCAACTGCAGTTGAGTTGGACGGCAATTGTTGTTCAAGATGAGCGTTCGATGACGTATACTATCAAACTCACAAATGGACCAATCAGAGGTTAGCGCTGATTTCCAGCTGACGGCGTCCTGTCCTAAGAAACCAGGCCTTAACAGTTAGCTAGAAATGAAGTAAAGCTATCCAAATAAAATATAAGCTACTTACCAAAACTTGTTATTGCCACTTTTTCTGACACAAAAATGCCAATCTAAAACTTAAGGTACTTTCTTTGCATTTGAATTCACAGTTATTCTGATGGAACTCACTACGCAACAGTCTTTGCAGAAATGTGAAGAATCTTTAATATGCGGAATCTTTCAATACTATAAAAGACTGAAACGTTTTTGATGGATTGCATAAATTTTCGAAACATCTAGTGAAGCAAATTTTTCAAGTGAAGCTTTTTTTGAACGATGACTTTTTTAACTACTTTTGACTCTTCAAAATATGGGAATGTCATTTAAAGTAAGGCTCCTATACTAAGAGAGCTGAACTATCCGGCAGGTTGGAGCAGACAACTTCGAAAGTTAACGTTCTGTTAGTATTAGCGTGAGAGTTTGAAGGCTATTTGAAAACCTAAAATTATTAATATGGGGTTGCGCGACTGAAAAATTGTACAAACAATTAAAAAAAAAGGCTTTTGAAGGTTCAGATTTCCTTCAAATTTAAAAAGAAAGAAGAAATGGATAATAAAGGGCAGCCTGGAAGTGGAGCTCGCTCATGTGAGATAATTACTCATTTATTTATAACTCATTAAATTTATTTACTCATATATGTTGTATATAAACGATATTAAGTTGTTAGAAATTGTTTTTGAATACTTGTTTTCGTCCATTCTTTTTTTAAAAATAAGCGAATAACTTGCAGGGTTACTTGGAATTATATAGTTTCAACTATTCACCAAATATTAGAATTTTCATTGAAAATTGCATTTATTAGGTATATATTTGTTTAAAATATGACTTTTAAACAACATTTATTGATTTATTCAACAATTTTAAGTGTTTGTGTGCTATAAAACTAATAAATGAAGGCAAGAGATTGGCTGAATTCGACAAACTTATTTCAGAATCGTCACGTTTTGTAGTCACTTTTAAGTAATTTTTATTAAAAACAAATATTTACCTGTTTTTTATTGTATTCCATTTTATTTCACTAAGATCAAGTAGTTACTTTCCTAATCCTGGCTCATTTAAGTTTGTCTTTTAGCTATTTACGGTAATATATCGCCTAAAGTTCAAACTATTTGTTTTCATTCATCGTAAGAAATCTATTTAATATCCGATTTTTTATATATTTTTGGATCTATCAATGTCATATTTTTCTTTGAAATTCTTGCGTTAAATTGCTAAAATAATTAGTTTCTGGTGTTAGAAAATTTCATGGGAGTATGGTTAAAAATAGCAAACTCTAAATTTTTTTTAATGTGATTTAATTTAAGTATGAAAATAAAATAAAAAGTATTCTGAATATTTTTGCATGTTCATTTTGAGAAATATCAACTAGAAATAAATAGAAACAATAAATTAAGACACATGGGTGAAAGCCCTTATATAGCAAGACGGAAAAGAGAAAAACCTGGTACGTAAAACATTTCATTCCAACATTTTTTTCGAAAAAAATGAAATATCTGTAACTATCAAGATTTCTTTTATAATTCTGGCATATATATAAAACCGCTTTTTTTCCAAGATAAAGTAGATATTGTTGAAAAATTTAAAAAAAGAAAAAGTAAACTCCTCCCCAAAACTAGCTATAACTGAAATGGTTTTACTACCAGCCTTTCCTCTTTTCCGTCTCGCTTTCACCCCTGTTAAGACCTGATGCTATTCCAACAATTTTCAATGTTCCAAATTCCTTAAAAATTCCTCCAAAAAGACTGAAAAGAATAGGCTGTCCAAAATCTGGATCAATTTGAGATACGCTTAAAGTATAAATTTACTAATTCCTCTCCATTTACTTAGTTTTTTAATAAAAATTATTATTAAAAAACCAAAAATGTTTAAAAAAGCTATTTCTATCCAGTAATAAATAATATATATTCATGTAATTTTTTTAAATTGTATTCCTTATTTATGGATTACTTATTTAAATAAATGTTGTAAAAATGTGATTTGAAATAAGATGTTTGTTTAAATAAATTATTTAAAAATTTATCATGCGTCGGTTCTTTCTCTCGCCATAAAACTCTAGCTTCTATTTATTCTATTAATTCTATTTATATAATAATAATGGCTAAAAATCTTAATTTGTCTTGCCCTTAAATGTTTTAAGGAAAATTCAATGTCTCAATTAAAAACACTAGTTTTAAATTAATTCTTGATTTTGAAACAAAATTTATTGCTTCTCATGATTTTAAGACATTTACATTTGGAATACTGCATGAGAAATTTAATTATTTTGATTATAAAGACATACTTAAAAATATTTCAAATCAAAACATGTTTTTTTTTCCATTTCAATTTTGTTTAAAAAAAAATCTGAAAAGAAATTTAAAAAACCCAGATCTAACTGAAATATAAAATGCAGTACCAAATTTACTTTGAAATCATTTATAAAAAAAAATTTATGTAATTGGCATATAGCATATGCTCAGTTTTTTATTTAAAACTTTAAATCGGTCATAAAATTTGCAGTGAATTTGTAAAAACATCAAAAAAAGTTTCCGAAAAACAATGTTAATCGATGCACGCTTTTCTTGACCGATTACCCTATAGTTGAGGTTGTAGCGATAAATTGCCAAATCTTGTAGCTCTTCATTATTAAAAGAAAAGCATTCGCTCCGAAATAGATGATAAGCCGAACTCTCTAATTCAGGGGTTCTAATTTTAAAGATCTCTCAACTAAACCTGTACTTATTATTTCCAATTAGAATGAATGTCATCGAATGACTCACAAGTGACCACTTTAACTCCTGTTGAATGGATATCCTAATTAGAATTGATTCATAATAACTTATTCCTAATAACAACATAGCATAATAAAGTGTGTTTCAACTATGCTCTCTTTTCGTGTATGCATGTATTCAGATAGTACGCATCTCTTTTCTTTTGAAAATAGTCACTTAAGAGTTTTGAAGAGGAATTTTTTTTAAAGATATTATCACAAATAATGTCCATTACAATCAAAATTTTACATATTTCTCATTAAAATGTAATATGTACTTGATAATTTGCGAAGATAAATAACTGTTTAAAAATTTTTTTAGATACATATTTGTCATATTTAGATTCCGATGAATAAAATATCACCTATTTGCTATTTGAAGTTCCCGTACGTTTCAATTGTTCCATTACATTTTTTTCCCGTCTTTTTTACCACCTGGTCGATAAGTTTTCATCCTAGATATAACGCAACAGCATGAAATGCGTGTTTAAGAAAATGGACACAGCAGGAAATGCGTGTTTAAGGAAATATACACAGCACGAAATGCGTGTTTAAGGAATGGATACTGCTCAAAATGCGTGTTTAAGGAAATGGATACAGCATGGAATGCGTGTTTAAGAAAATAGATACAGCTCAAAGGTGTGTTTAAAAAAAGGATACAGCACGAAATGCGTGTTTAAGAAAATGGATACAGTATGAAATGCGTGTTTAAGGAAATATACACAGCACGAAATGCGTGTTTAAGGAAATGGATACTGCTCAAAATGCGTGTTTAAGGAAATGGATACTGCATGGAATGCGTGTTTAAGAAAATAGATACAGCTCAAAGGTGTGTTTAAAAAAAGGATACAGCACGAAATGCGTGTTTAAGAAAATGGATACAGTATTAAATGCATGTTTAAGGAAATATACACAGAACGAAATGCATGTTTAAGGGAATGGATACTGCTCAAAATGCGAGTTTTAGGAAATGGATACAGCATGAAATGTGTGTTTAAGAAAATAGATACAGCTAAAAGGCGTGTTTAAGAAAATGGATACAGCTCAAATTGCACGTTTAAGAAAATGGATACTACTATACAAAATAAATATGTACATGAGCAATTAGGTAAAAGTAATTGGTCATTACTATGCATACACGTGGCTTAGCTAACCGCTTCCCTGACTATCCCGAGTTAACTCGTGTACGTCTATATTGCAAATATTTATCATCCCGAGAAAACTCGGGCTTAGCAGAATGTGTCGATACATTTTGTTTCATCACGTCGCTATTCGGTCGGAAGAAAAAAAAAACATTATCTGCTGTGATTGGAAGATTGCCAAGTTTTATTTGGGAGTTTTGCTGTTGGACTGTTGGACTGCACACGTGCTTTGTGATATTGTATATACGATGGTTGTAGAGCAGGGGTGGCGAACCTTTATACACCAACGTGCCATTTTTTCTTAAAAAAAACTGTTTAATGATGTCATAGACGTGCCGTCAAGTAATTTCGACTTCGTGATTATTGGGAAAATAATAATACTAAATACTAACAACTGAAAACTATTTACATTGAAAAAAAAATACATTTTGCAATGTCTCAGTTGTAGGCGTAATTCAACTTGAAGTAACATCAGTGTGACTTCTGTTGCTGCAGATTAGATGACAAATAACTTATATTAGGTTCTAAGATGTTAGTTTCAGCAGGACTGTTAATTTTTTTTGCTAGTTACTTATTGTTAACTTGTTTTTTACGGTTAATTGTTTTTTAGCATTAATTGTTAATTTTTAATTAATAGTTGTTTATTATTTTGTTTGTTTTGTGATTTTTAATATAATTGTTACATATGCTTCAAATTGTAATAACATTTGTGTAATAACAATTCCTAATGCGATAACAATAGCGATCGGTGGGGTGCCCAAAATATTGTTTCACGTGCCATAAATGGCACGCGTGCCATTGGTTCGCCATCCCTGCTGTAGAGTAAAAACAAAAAGCTTATTCCTTCACTGACGTTTGAAAAGTATCATTTTGTGTTGTCCCTTGTTTTAAGAACTATCATACAAAGACTAATATTTAACTTTTTTTCATTTGCCTGAAATAACTCGGGATAGTAAACTGATTTTTAATTAAATATTTTTTTACACATAAAAAAATTAAAATTTCAACTTAGAACTTGTACATTACGTTTCGTTCTAGTTCCTTGTATTTATTAATGAAATAAAAAAATAGGTTGATTTTTTGCATTTTTTTTTTCAAAATAATTGGTGAGGAAAGTGTTTAAAAAATAACCATTATTAAAATTTCTCATTTCTGAGTGTAAGGATTACTCAGTGTAAGGATTACCAGTTCAAATATTTTTTGCTCAGAACTTAATTTCTGGGACATGAAATTGTCATTATAAATAATAGAATTTAAAATATATGCATTACAAAATAATTGTTCTTGAATACTGAAGAGGTATTTGAAACTAAAAATTTGATCGATTAAATGAGTTTGAAAATTTTTATTTTATAATTTATGTATTAGCCATTGGTTAATATTTTCTTAAGACATAAATTTCAAAGGGACAAAAATAGAATTTTGTCTATCTGATTGAAATGTTTCTCACTTTCAATCTTATAAAATTGCTCTTTGAAAAAAATACAGCAATTTTTGACCTTAACAGTTATATTTACAATTATGATTCCTATATTATAATTCATAAGATAATGAGTTTCTAAATAAGTTTTCTAAGAACGGAAATTACGGAATTGAAATGCAATGAGTCATTTCCTTCAAAGGAATGAATCAATTAAGACAGTGAGATTTATCAATTAAATAAACCTTGATAGAATTAACAACTTCATAAACGTGGATATCTAATCTCGCATAATATTTTCACAAATATGATTCATGTAAATATATATATATATANTATATATATATATAAGTTCAAAATGAAGAATAAAACAAAGAAAAAGGGGGAAATAATAAGCAAAAAATAACAAAAAACAATGGATACCCAACTAATGTAATAAAATGTTATATAAAATCATTGAATTAATCGTATATTTTTTTGGATATATTTACTAAACATTTTTTTTGTTAATTTTTATAATTTTCCCATGTGCAAATCCATTTCGGGCAAGTCCGTGGGTAAAATTATTTGCTAAGAATTTCTTTATTAATTTATACAATTTTTCCATGTGCAAATCCATTTCGTGCAAATACGTGGCTAAAATTATCTACTAAAATTTTTTCTTTGTTAATTTTCCCATGTGCAAATTAATTTCGGGCAAGTCCGTGGTTAAAATTATTTACTAAAAATTCCTTTACTAAATAATTTCCTTTGTTAATCTATACAATTTTTCCATGTGCAAATCCATTTCGAGCAAATCCGTGGGTAAAATTATTTGCTAAGAATTTCTTTATTAATTTATACAATTTTTCCATGTGCAAATCCATTTCGGGCAAATACGTGGCTAAAATTATCTACGAAAATTTTTTTCTTTGATAATTTATATAATTTTTCCATGCGCTAATCCATTTCGTACAAATCCGTGGCTAAAATTATTTGCGAAACAGGCAATTTATGTTTCTTTTTTCTATTTTATATTTCATATTTTTTCTTAAACAAACATCTATTTTCTAAAACTATTTATGGTCTATTTTTAAAATTATCCAGCATAATATTACCTTGCGCACATCCATTTCGGGCCCATCCTTGATAACTAACAAATCAATGCACAGAATAACAAATCATTCCAGCAGTGCAGTAAGAACGACACTTTAAAACCCTCTTGTTACACTCAATTTGCACTTTTGTTTTCATATATTGTAATCTGGCAATATTTCTGCGAAAACATTATTAAATCATTCTTGAAAAATTTCCGTTCATGTAAGTTGATCTGATTTCGCTACTCGCTTTATAGTCCAATTTTACTGTTTTTTATTTTTTTATATTTTATTTTCTGTTTTTACATGTTATTTTTACTTATTTTTACTTTTTGTGCTCTATTTTATTTGTTGTAATTTTTATAAAAAAAAATTTTGAGTGCTCCTCACACTATTGTATTAATATATTTTGCTTTGGCTTTATTGATACAATATCAGAAAGCACTCTGTTTTACGGATATAATCGTGTGGGCTGATGAAAAGATTATATCTTTTTTTTCCGGTTTTCTTTTTCTTCCGGTTCTTTAAATAAAATTTCATCCTTTTTTTTTAAAACTATTTGTTATTTTTTTACTTATTATTTCCCCCATTTTTCTTATGTCTTTAATTTTTCTTTGTTTTATTCTTCATTTTGAACTTATCTAATGGGTTCTGTTTACTTGCAGCTTAAGCCCAAACGCTAATGCGCTCTTTCGGCTTTTTTTTTTTTTTTAATTTTGAGAAAGGAGCTGTTCTTTTTTAGAGGATAGTTTAAAGACACTGATGCTGAGATATAATAAGATAAGAAAAGATAAGACAAGGAAACTCTTTTCTGGATATTATACTGCGGCTACATGGATACACAATTAATAATATATTTCTTATCTTTATTATTATTCTTTCCTTATCAATAAATCGATGAATTCATAACTAAAATCATTCCAGGCAGGGGGGGGGGGGGGAGAGAATGGTAAGAAGATTCTTCCTAAAAATCTGCTTTGATGTTTATCGTGCAATAATCAAAGGAATGTTTGACATTCAGATAAGAGCATTGATTTATTGGATGAAATAAATATAAAAACCGAAGTAATATTTTTACTGAAATACATTGTTTTTTTGTTTGAAGAATACTTCGAACAGGAAAAAAAATCATATCCTCGTTAATATCTTTAAACTTTTTCATCTCTGAAATAAAAGATTTTCTGCGATTAAAATGCATGCCAAAGTGCGATTCAATTAGGATCAGAAAAGTTAAAGTGGCTGTAAGGTATAAAAAATATGAAAAATTAAATATAAAAAATTTTTGATAGCATGATCCCTAACCTAAGGCTCCTAAAAATTGCCATTGAGTTATTTGTGCTGGCGATATTTTGAGTAAATAATATAGATATAAAATGAACTTTATTTCAATAAACTCGCCTTTTATTTCTGGAATTCATGTCCTTAAGAAAATGGAGATTGACTGCGTCAATAGCTTCTCAAAAGTTAAAAATAAAATTTATAAATAAAAAACATATTTTAATTTATGTCGAAAAGTATTACGAATTACTCCAAAATATTTATCTATATACAGAAATCGTAATATAATGCAGAATATAAATATATATACAGAAATCGTAATGTTATAAAAAGTCGATTCAATATTTCGAAACTGAAACTAATAACCGATTTTTTTTTCCTTTTTAATTTAACTGTCCTTAAACTAAAAATTAATGATTTTAATTCCATCAAATTGTTTATTTTATATCGAACCCAGGCTCCTTAATATGGTTAAATGAGTAATATATGTTCCTTTATGTCCCGCCATTTTAAGGATTGAGTTCAAGACAACGTTTTGAACGCTCGGTGGAAAAGTATTGATTGACGTCATGAACAAGCTTCACTTACACTGCATATTGGGATTACTAATTGTTGCGCACTTTTTTCGCAAAGTAACGTTCGCCTTCCCAAGTTGCAACTCATGTATATGATTGATTTCGCGCCATGAGCCACGATCCGCCCCACCGGCACGCAATATAAAATATTTCGCAGTTCTATGAGTGATATACAGTCCCTGGCCAAATTATTAGACGCACTTTAGGATTCTATTTAAAATCTTAATTATCAGAACATACTCTATACAGCTTGATTGTTCTTACGGTGCTGAAGCTGGTTTGCACTTGTTTATGTTCGTGTATCAACTGGTTAAAAATGCAATACGTTAAAAATAAATAGAATTAGGAAGTATATAAACAATCTCCTGCATAAAAACCCATTACATGCATGTTTAACTATAAAAGTAATACCTATAAACTCGTGCAATTTTATTCTATGTCAAATTTTAATTATTAGTTGAAACTATAAAGCTTTATTGTTTTGACGCGGCTGAAACCGGTTTGCACTTGTTTACGTTCGTGTTTAAATGGGTTAACATTGTAATGCAATACGTTAAAAATAAATACAAGTACATAAAAAATCTTCTAAGCAAAACCCACTTCATGTGTGTTTAAATATAAAAGTATTATACATATAAACTCGCTCAAAACATGTCACGGTATTAAAAAACTACAGTGTGTCTCATAATTTGGTCTAATTATTATACTATACTAATATAATACCTTATGTAATAAATATTCTATATTTATATAATATATCATTTAATTTATCCACTCGTCGAATTTATGTTATATATCGTCTAATTTAACCAGCTGATGTTGTTGTTGTTCATTTATGTCGCACTAGAGCCGCACATTGGGCCATTGGCGACGGTCTGGGAAACTTCCCTGAGTATGATCTGAAGACATGCCATCACAATTTTGATCCTCTGCAGAGGGGATGGCATCCCCGTTTCGGTAGCCAGACGACCTGCACGCGAAGTCGAACACGATTGAACAGTTTAACGAGGACCCTTACCGCACACCCTCGGTCCCCAGAAGACTGATCCAAGGGGTCACCCACCCGCACACTGACAGCAGCCAGTGATGCTTGACTATATCTATATAACATATCGTCTCATGTATCCAATCGTTGAATTTATATTATTTATCGTCTCATTTAACCCATTGATACACGAACGTAAACAAGTGCAAACAGTCGATGTAAAAACAATAAAGCTGTATAGAGTATCACCTGATAATTAAGATTTTACATAGAATCTTAAAGTGCGTCTAATAATTTAGTCAGGGACTATAAAGGAAACGTACAACCGAATAGCATTCCTATTGTATTTTATAGAAATTTTGAGCCTTGATAGTCAATGGCAATTTTTTTGTGAATTTTTCATGTTATTTTACTTTACCCTTCATACGAAACTGTACTACAGCTCTAGTCCGGCATGTCAGATGGTCAGTAGTTATAATATCGCATACAAAACCACTGATTTAAAAAAAAAAGGAAAAGTAAAGTTAGAAAAACTGAATGCATGGAAAATAAATTCCTTTAGAGTACTCTAACAACGAAGAAACTCCCATTGTTGCTGACGTATGGATGTTAAGGCAGAGGGGTGCGATAGTTCTTGTTCATCCAGTGGCGCCATCTATGGACAAGAATTCGACTTCTACCACACCCATACGTCACACCCGTTTATAGGGCGAACCCATTCATACATCCATTCATTCATCCACAGATCTTAATTTTGACCTGAATCACTGATAGATCCATCTCCAATTCAGTAGGTACCCAAAGAGGTATTGATTTGTTATTGGAACATGGAGGACTTTGCGACTCGACAGATTTAACGTGTATCAGTCATCTTTTACTACACGGGAAATTTTCGGCCGACGGGGTTCGAACCCACGAACTCTCGGACATGGGCCCAGCTTCCTACCGACCAGAACTCGCATTTGAATTAATGAATAAATGATATAAAAATAAATTTAGACAAAGATTGATTATAAATTTCATTGTGCACGTAGCCTAACACTTTTAAATTTATAAAATGAAAATAACAATAAATTTCAAAAAAATAATTATATACCCTCTAGTATATGTTCTTATTGAGTTAATAATATCCAATATGCAAATGAGAGTGAAAATCATTAAACTGTAACCATCTGATCTTTTCAAAATTAGTTTTGAAGTGAGATTCTGCCGCCACCCGTTAAATTGTTTTCGATCTTCATCCCTTTGCTCTTAACCGTTCATTAACTCCAACTTCAACTTCTATCTGAAATGTTTCAACAAATTTTGAGATACGTATGAGTATCAAAAGACGCCAAAATTTCTTTTCTCCGTTTTATATCTGAAAGGTAATTGTTCTGCGAGTAAACTTCCCACCAGCCTTCTAAATTAGTTCACTTTAATTAGCAATGGGGAGGTTTTAATTTATTATTCCTTATTTAAGAAACTTCTGAACTGTTACTTCTTGGAATAGAATTTCAATTGTACGTGAATGTTCGTTTCTTCATGTCGTGATAAGATTTGGAAAATTAATTTAAATTGTTACTTTAAGTTTGAGAACGTAACTTTCTTATAAGAAATATGCCATTAACCTATTTGCGTCTAGCTATCTCTCAAAAAGGCGGTTCGCTTTTTTTTTCTTCTTTTTTTTTAAAAAAAAAGGAAAAAAAGTAATGTGTTTATTGTTGAGACTTATTTGGTAAATGTTAATAAATGTTTGGTAAATATGAGTCTTTGTAGGATAGTTCTTAAAACAAAGGACAACACAAAAGTGATACTTTTCAAACGTCAGTGAAGGAATAAGCTATTTGTTTTTACTCATATTGATATGTAAATTCTGCAACCATCGTATATACAATAGCACAAAACACGTGTGCAGTCCCACAGTCCAACAGCGAAACTCCCAAATAAAACTTGGCTGTTGTTGTTGTTAATTTACGTTACATTTTATTGCTAGTATGAATGCATTTCGCAAAAATGTAAATAGTGGTCCTGAAATAATCTTTCATTTATCCAGCACTTTTTTGCGTCTCTGCGATACATGACACCGCAATTTTATTCAAACTAGTAGTACTAACGGAAGGGAAGCGACTTTAACAATCATTATTTGCATCTAAAATAGTAAAAATTTCATCTTGCCAAGCTTAAATTACAAAATTTTCAATTTTTTTTTAAATGGAGTAAAATTAATTCTGAATATGGAAAAAAGTTTCAATTGATTTACGAAAAAAAAACTCTCGCTTTGTTTGAAGTTTATGATATTCAAGTTTATAACTCGTAAAGACACATTTCTGTTAAATATGTTTTAGGCAACAATTTCCTGATATCAATTATAAAAAATTAGATACATAATTTAGCTTTCTTTTTACATAAACACAATGTTTTTTTTTTAAATTTTAAACACCATTTCACAGTTTTCTTACGCAATTCAGAAGACGCTCGAGCTCTGTTGTCCAATCGAAAATAAACTTTATAACTTGAGGACGCTTTTGCCGTATCGTGAAAACGCATCACTATTGCAAATATTTACTTTTATAATTCATAAATACAAGGTATTCATATAAAATAGACGTCATAACGCGAGGTACACAAATATATAGAAAATATTTAACTGTAATACTGGAACTATATTGTAAAAAATATTATTCTATTCCATTTTCGGGATTTACTCAGAGATTATTGGGTACTTATTTGGTAAGTCGGCTTTTCAAAATATATTTACTTTTTGCTTATGGCTTTGTGTTGGTTACGAGCTTTTGCTTTGTGGGGCTAGTAGTTATCGACAATGTAAACTTTCATCTATGGAAAATTAACCCATACCATTGAACCGAGTTAACATGGGACTAGGGAATTGTAATTATACTAGGGAATTGTAATTTTATAGTGGTAGACACACTACAATACTCCCCCACCAGAATTTTACCTGCAATAGAATTCGATGAATGGGTACCACTAGTTGATTCATTGCTGTTTTGTGAGAAGCCGGGTGAGCTGTGCTAAGATCACCGTACTCTTTGAGTGCTGATCGTGAGAGCTGTATTAAGTTCACGGTCTTCCTCGCTCCTGTGTTGCCTTTAGAAGTTGATAAAACACATTGTACGTTGTGTGTGATCGAGACTGAGTGGCAACAGCGCGAAGAGGTGAGTAATGTCGCAGTCACGTGTAGCTAGTCAACTGTTCAACGTGGACCATCCGTCGAAGTAGACGTGTTCAGATCGAAAAGGGCGTTACTGTTGAGATAGGCTAGTTCATATCGAAGTGGGAGTTTTGATCAAAGTAGGCAAGTTCACACCACGTCCGGGTCACCAATGTGGAGAGAGTACTAACCACCCTGTCAACCTTTGTCTATGAAAAGGTATCCCACTGTAGAATCGAGTAAGCATGTCTTATATACTAGTGAATTGTAAATTTGTAGTGGTAGACACACTACAGTAACATACATCAAAAGAACAGCAACGTCAAAATGAAAATAGGAAGATTTCGCACTTTTACGTAAGCTTCACTAAGCTCCCGTAAGTAAGATTTGAAGTAACTACGCATGCTAAAGTTATTTTTTAATGCTACATATCTTTATGTTTAGTTGGTGTGATTAACGCTACAAAGACAAGTCTACAAGCGCGCTGTATATAGCTGTTAAATGTTGGTTTCTCTTTAAGATAACTTTCGAACTTAAAACATGAACATCGAATGTGAATTTGACGAAATATATTGATGAAATTTAGAAATGAATCGTGTGATATTACAAAAATTGTTTAAGCGAAGACATACGTCCATTGTAAATGTTTGCTTTGATTTTTTTTGTCAAAGTTAACATAATAGCTCTTTTAACATACGGATTTTTGCGAAATCTCTTATTTTCTCTTACGTAAGTTTGATATTTTTTCACGGGCCATGCATTTTTCACGAGAATTGACGCATGCGCATTAAGAGTGCTCATACACAATTATTTAAAATTTTACAGTCTCTGACCAAATTATTAGACGCACTTAAGATTCCATGCATAATCTTAATTATCATGCAATACTATACAGCTTTTTACCCGACTGAAACCGGTTTGCACTTGTTTACATCCGAGTATCAATGGGTTAAATAAGACGATATATAATATAAATTCGGTGATTGAATAAATTAAACGATATATTATATAAATATAGAATATTTATTATATCAGGTATTATATGAGTATATTATAATAGATCGATCAAATGATTAGATGCACTATAGTTTTATAATAATCACATGTTTTGCACGAGTTCATAGGCAATAATTTGAACATAAATGTAATGGGTTATTATTCAAGAGCTATTTTTATATACTTCCTATTTGTATTTATTTTGAACGTATTGCATTACAATGTTAACCCATTGATACAGGAGTGCAAACCGGTTTCAGTCGTGTAAGAACAACAATGCTGTAAAATATAACAGTATAATTAAGATTTTGCACAGAATCTTTAGTGCGCCAGGGGCTGCATGTTAGGGAGTTAACGTACATTTGCGAAGTTTCCCTCATGAAATGAAGAAGTATGTTACGTGTTTTTAACTAAAAAGTAAATCACCTCTTCTTCGCCAACAGAATGAAAAGAGAATGTTATCTAACAAAAAAATATGTGATTGATGAACTTATTGAATCTTTTCTAAAGCATACATGAGACTCCCCACGAGGGTGCAGTATCCACTTTCTCAATAATAAAAACGATACTTCACCCATCTTTTTGACCATGGGTTATACCTATGTGTAACTCTTTTTCTTCAAGATGCTTCAAGTTTATTGAGCGCAGACATCAGAAAAGAAATGGTGGTTTGAATCATTTCCTCCACAACTTTTCTATTCAATGTCAATCGAAAAGTGTTATGAAAGCAAAGAAATGTCGAGCATTTATTTTTCGATCATTATTGTTTGAATTGTAGAAAAAAAATGGAAATTGATTTCTTTGATATATTGAATAATAATGGAATATTAATGAAGTAGATAGTTCGGAATCTCAAATAATCATTAAAATAACATTGCGTCTATGTATTAACAAATGAAAATGTATTCATCATTTCTCTATCAACTGTTACTTGGATTAGTCTACGAAGGGTCCGAGGGTGGGCGGTATCTGTCCATCAAAGAAAATTAAACTGTTCTACTGTAAAGTGGTCGACTCCACGTGCAGGCCATCGGGCTACCCAAGCAGGGGAACCCACCCTTCTGTAGAGGATCAAAATTGCAATAGCATGTCTTCGGATCATCCTCAGGGATGTTTCCCGGACCGTCGCCAATAGCCCATTGTGCAGCTCTAGTGAGACGTAAATAAGGTACCTACCTATCAAATGTTTTAAAAAATTGATTTTATTTAAATTAGAGAGAGATTTCATAAATGAATGTTATGTTGCAACTTAAAGTATGTATTTCTCCGTGATCATTCTTGCATGTTTTATTTTTAGAATGGTATGTCTTTCAATTTTTAAACGACTCTTAAAAATTCAAAATATGTATATTATTTTAGCTATTTTACTTTATTTTGTCATCTAAAATGAAAGAAACTGCTTATATTTTAATATAAAATAAAATAAACTCAGTGGCACAACAGCCCATGGAGGGCCAAGGCCTACTGTGCCCATCTCAGTTTTCCTGACCTTGGGCTCTGGGGTGCAGAAGCAGATGTTCCGGTTAGGTGGTCAGCCGAACGCGAAACCCCCAATGTTTAGTTCCCAAGCATGATTGATATTCATTTATCGACCCACTGAAGGGATGAAAGGCTGAGTCAACCCGAGGCCGAGGATCGAAACCAGGACCTGTAGCACGGGAGCGCGAAGCGCTACCACTGAGCCACCGTCGTCTATATTTTAATATGCTATTAATAAAAATCCAAATAAAAGGGAAAAACCTGTAGCTTTAATTTAATGCTTTAAATAATGCTTCTAAATTCTGTTTCCACTGAATTAACTGCAGGTTGTTTTACATGCATAATACAATTATTTTAAGTTAAAAACTTTCAAAATATAATATAATATAATATAATATAATAAAATAACAGTAACATAATTTTGTTGCTCTTNTGACAATCATTTTTTGTAAGAAAGAAATAAAATGAGTGAAAATTTGCGAGAAAGAAGCTACTTAAATTTTATACTATATATATATATATATATATATATATACATACCAAATAAAAGAGACAGCATGCCTCATTCATAATGTTCAAAAAATAGAGAAGGATATGTTTTAAAAATGTTCTTACATTGTTCGAGCGAGTCTTATTTTTTCAATTTTAGAAATTGTAGCTTGTGATAAGTTTAGCTGTTCTAATCATTTTCACTTAGAAAGGAGAATGAAACTACATGAGAAATAATTCAACAAGAATTATAATAAAAACTTTGATACTCCAAATAAAAATCAAAAATAATTTAATTATAGAAATGCTATTTACATTAAAAAACAAACAAAATATTTTGTCATTCACCCATCATGTCCCAAAACGACAAACACCCTTTTAAAAAAATAGCAACCCTATAAGCAGACATGTTCGTAAAGTAAGTAGAAGCGGCAACTAGACTAGTCAATGAGATCATGGACGCAAAACATGATGTTTCACGATTTTCTATTCTTCATAAAACGACATTCCCGTAGAGTGGTGACCACCTCCACCTCCAATGTGGACGCCACCACCTCCGTGATGAGGTGGAGGCTTTGTTGTGGGTGGAGCAGCAGTTGTTGGAGGAGCGTCAGTATGTCCACCAAATCCTATACCGTTCTCCAGTTGGATTCCAAAGAATAATTTCTTCTTCAAATCGAATTTCGGCCTGAGAATTGACCTCAGTAGCCCAAACGAAGGCATGATGGTGATGCTGACAGAAGGAGCAGGTGCCGGGGTGGGCTGGTGATGGTGATGGTGATAATAGTTGTCGTTTCGCTGTGATTCGTGCGCGTAGTTTGTTCGGTGTGGGGGTTGGCGGTAGTGGTGCGGGGGTGCTTGATGATGATGAGAGGCTGGTTGTTGGTGTTTATGAGATGGATCTTGTTGATAATGATCTGTAGTTTGGTGGTGATGAGGGGGTTCATGATGGTGACGTGGAGGCTCGTGCTGTTCTTGAGACTCTGTTGATTCATATTTACGGTGTGCGGGCTCAACCTAAGTAACGATAAAAACATGTAAGTACGGTCCCAGAACAAATTATTAGACGCACTATAAGATTCTATGTATAATCTTAATTATTAGGTGACACTACACAGCTTCATTGTTTTTACGCATCTGTTTGCACTTGCTTATGTTCGTGTATCAATGAGTTAACATTGGCATGTAACAGGTTAAAAATAAATACGAATAGAAAGTATATATGAAAAATCACCCGAATAAAACCCCATTACATGTATGTTTAAATATAAAAGTATGTCATATAAACTCGTGCAAAGACATGTAACTATTAAAAAGCTACAGTGCCTTCAATAATTTCATCTAATTATTATAATATACTAATATAATACCTGATATAATAAATATTCTATATTTATATAATATATCGTCTAATCGTCGAATTTATGTTATATATCGTCTATTTTAACCCATTGATATACTAACGTAAACAAGTGCAAACAGTCACGTAAAAACAATCAGGCTGTATAGAGTATCACCTGATAATCAAGATTTTACACAGAATCTTAGAGTGCGTCTGATAATTTGACCAGAGACTGTAAAAAATTAGAAAAAAATTTTTTTAAATAACTTTAACATTCTGCAGTATTTTCAAAGGCATTATTTTTAATATATAACAAAAAATTATTTTAGAGAAAAATAATGATATCATAAGACTATTACATACCGTTGTAGACACTTTCGCATGATATGGAATAAAAGATATTACCGAAAATTCCGTAACATTTTCCAGAAGTAAGCATGATGAAATGTTTTGTTTTGCGTCATCAAGCATTGTTGACATTTGTTACTTGTTGTTTCCCGTTCTAGGGTATTCCCTAGAGGGTCGTTCTAGGGTGAATCTTCATTTTATGCACTCATCCCATATTTTTATAAAAAAATTTTGCTTTTAGGATTTTTGAAGATCGCAGAAAGTTAGGAAATATCACAAAGGTCAAATAAACTGGTGTAGTTATTTTAGGACTCAAAGTTGATTTGCGGTCAAACTGACTGCTCTGGTCATTTGCTTTTTAAATTATTTAACGGATTAGAAGCCTCAGTGACGAAAAATAGCATAACTGAGACGTTAGATGGGAGTTTCATGACATCCAACGTGTTAACGATCAGACTTCAAAATTCAGAGAAATTGCTTTAAGGCTCTTAAATATTACTTCATGTTTGTTAAATGCATTAGAATATGTAAAAAAATGTGTAAATGAACAGAAGTAATGAACTAAAAATATGCTTGTAAATTTAAATATAAATATAATTAAACAGGAATAAGATAAATTAGTTAAGCATTTAGTAAGACATCCTTTTAGTTTTAAAATAATCTACTTTTTGCTTGCCACACAGTTTTCAAATAATTACAGTAAGAAAATTTATTTCCCATAAATATTTATTACTTAGTTAAACAAACGTTAATGATAACTTATTTGCATTCCCTGGCCATTTTATTAGACATATTATAAGATTCTATGTAAAATCTTAAGTATCAGTTGATACACTTTACAGCTTTATCGTTTTTACACGACTGAAACCGGTTTGCACTTGCTTACGTTAGAGTATCAATGGGTTAAATGAGACGATAGATAATATAAATTCGACGATTGGATACATTAGACGATATATTACATAAATATAGAATATTTATTATATTAGTATATTATATCAAATTAGACCAAATTATTAGGCGCACTGTGGTGTTGTAATAATGATATGTTTTGCACGAGTTTATAGGCAATACTTTTAATATTTAAACACACATGTAAAGGGTTTTTATTTAGAAGATTTTTCATATACTTTCTATGTGTATTTATTTTTAACGTATTGCATTACAATGTTAACCCATTGATACACTAACGTAAGCAAGTGCAAACCGGTTTCAGTCGTGTAAAAACCATAAAGCTGTAAAGTGTATCAACTGATACTTAAGATTTTACATAGAATCTCGTAGCGCTTCAAATAATATGGCCAAGGACTACTAATTCCACTCAAAACAGTACATACTAATTTTACAAAACCTATACTCATTTTCTGCAAACGTTCTTTGTGCCTGCATATTATACCTGCATAGTATTTTTTAAACGAAAATTTTTATTATGTCTGCAGTTTATTATGAGGTGTTGAATCTAAAATTGAAATTAAAATTACTTTTCGAAAAAATGTAATATAAGTTATTAACATAGGATATTGAACGAGTCCAATATAAGTTTGAAACTAGCGAAACCAAAAAAGCTTCTTTACTTCTTACAAAAAATTGTAATTAATTGTAATTTAGTATTTAAATAAAAAGTGGAAATTATTTTCCTTATTATATAGAAAACATTTTATTTTTCGTCACTATTTTAAATCGCTTTAAATTAAAATCGTTCGTTAAAATCGAAGTTAAAATCGTTCAGAACAAAAATTGTATACAAATAAGTAACCAATTTTCATGTAATAATTAACCTATTTTTCCAATATCAGTTTTTTTAATCCAAATCTTTTTTCAATTGTTTTTAAGAACATGTAGCAAGTGACGTTTAAATTTTGTCGAAAAATTTAGCTTTTGTATAAAATTTGAATGTTTTTTTTTTAAAATTCCTTGATGTCATATTCCATGAAATTAAGAAAACTGTTTTAAATAATATTTATCCACCTTATCTTCTATTAGAGGTATAATTTCGTATGAAACCTTGAATTTTAACTAATTTTTTTTCTGCATTCTGAAAATTGGCAGTCAAAAAATCATTTAAGTCTTCAATGGTCTGACATTTTTTACTGCATTGATATTTAATTTCTTATTGAACGAAACTCATAAATGGAAAATAATAACAGAAAATACTTCAATATCTTTCATTGGAAAAAAAAATTCTGCCAAGCGGTGAAAAAAATATAATTTCTCTAAGAAAGCGAGAAATGATTTAGTTTCTCTTCTTCCCATATTCAACTAAAAGTATTTTTACGACTAGGAAATTTTTTTTTCATGTCCGCCAAATATTTTTTTTTCTTCTTTTTTCCGCAAAGATTTGTCTCAGAAACTGTAAAATAAAACTATAGAAAATTCCGATAACTGTGCAAAATTCTTTTAAATATTTTCTTAAAATATAAATATATATATTTGATTTCGTTGAAAAATTTTTATAGAAAAAGGTGAAAAATATGGTATTTCAAAGTTTGCAGGTTTTTTTTTTAATATTTTTCATTTTTATAAAAAGCTAATATCAAATCAGATTGAACTTAAACTAACATAAACGAACGAATATTTTCTTTTAATCTCTGACATTACATAGAATTCGGATCTTTTCAGTTGAACTTAAGTGAGAAGTTGACTATCAAACCAATCCAAAATTGAAAATCACTTAATTTTTTTTAAAAAAAGTTTAAGTAGTTAAGTTTTTTTATAAACAGATCATAGAAGACTTCGAAAACATTCGGATGCTTTTAGCAATTGAATGTAAACTCGATTAAATTTAAACTCAATCAAATTCAAAAGATTAAAAGCAGGTTTTAAAAAAGTTGGAAAAATGTGACCCACTCTTCCCTTTTTTAAAAGCTTGTTAATAATAAAAATATAGGAGGGCTTCATTAAATGGCTCCTTATTTTGCTCAAAATAATGTTAATAAATAGTTAAGTGATATGCTTAAATGAATGTTTATAAATTAAATATGTATTTTTTCTGCCCAATTCAATTTTTCTAAATAAAGAATACTAATTTTTCTGCTCAATTTAATTTTTCTTATTAAAGAATACTAATTTTTCTGCTCAATTTAATTTTTCTAAGAAAAGAATACTAATTTTTCTTCTCAATTTAATTTTTCTAAATAAAGAGTACTAATTTTTCGACTCAATTTAATTTTTCTAAAGGAAGAATATTAATTTTTCTGCTCGATTTAATTTTTCTAAATAAAGAATACTAATTTTTCGACTCAATTTAATTTTTCTTAATAGAGAATACTAATCTTTATGCACAAATGATTATTTATAAATTAAATACATAGTTATTTATTCTGTTCAAATCGATATTTTTTTTTAGTTAAACAGTTAAATATTATGCTGAAATTAATGCTCATAAACTAAAGAGTTAATTATTTTTCTGAAATTAATATTCATAAACAAGAAAGAATATATTCTCAAAATACTTTTCCTTTCAAAATACATACATGATGCCTGAACTGAGATGACTCCGTATGTTGGTCAAGTAACAGATCCGATTTGTGATCTTTTCTTCTCGATTTTCTCCCTTTCTTTTTCTTCTTTCTGGGAACTGCCTCTTGCTCCTCCTCATCATCATCATCATAATCATCGACGTCATCCTCTTTCGGAGGCATAGGAGCAATTACTATAAACTGAGGAGACCCGTTACCTATAAAAATTGTATTGCTTTCTTTTAACACATCTTCTCAAATATATGCGCTGTTGGAAATTTCTCGGGGAAAATGGTTCAATAACAATTTATTGAATGGTTATTTTACCGTATTTAATCAAAACAGTCAAATAGCCATCAATAAAATGGTACTCAAACTGTTAAGTTTGAAAAAAACTGTTTATTAACTGTTTTCACCTAATATGGTTAAACAGCCAGAAACAACCCACTAGAACCACCTAATGAAGCTACTTAGTTCTTCGCAACTGCGTACATATCATAGCCGAGCTGGCTTAGCTGACAATTTCGTAACCGGCAGAACTGGAGTTCGATTCCTAGTGTAGACACCACAAAGTTTTCTCCATTCCCTTCAACACATGAAGAATTTCCAGTGTCCGGCACTCTCCAATGCCCATTACCTTACGAAACGACGAGCTCTTATGTCTAGATAAATAATTAATTTTTTTTCTTATGTTTTTGAAAAATGCTAGTTGTAAATGGTTAAAAAACCGTATAGTTTTGTGTTCATGGTTTTATAACCATTTTTTTTGTAAATGGTTTCAAAACCATAAAGGAAAAAAAAATGCTCTTCACCGTAAACTTTACGGTGTATCGGATGGTCAGAGAGCTGCCAGTTATTTTACCATAATTTTAGAATGAAAATTTTAACAGTGGGGTGGCGTATTGTGCGAAAATAATATTAAAATATGTTCAATAAAAAAAAAGCAGAGCTCCCAAAACAAAAAGCTCATAATTTGATCTAATAATATAAGATATTTCTTCTAACATTATTTTCAGAATACTTATTAAAACTTTAAGAAAAAAAAGCATACAAGTAGGAATCGAAATTAATACTTAACTGGGAGAAAGAGCAGACACGCTATGTTAATCTGTCCGTAGCGCAGAATTACAGTGTCAACATAATAAATGACATCTTTTAAATGGAAGGCAACAGAAAAACAGTTGAACGAGGATTATCAAACTCAAATGAAACATGCTTTAGTGTTTATTACAATCACTTTCCCCGACTGTAATGAGTCAGGTGGCTATAGTATATTTGTCTTTTTTTTCTAACTTAAATATTATTTGCCACCTTTATTGCGTATATTTTTTGTTTTCATTTTTGATAAGTTTTCTTAAGGTAAGTACGATCTTTATGTCTGCGAAATGTTTATCTAAAAGGATTTGTATTTTATTTTATTTCGCAACTGTCGTTGAACAACCCACCCAATTTCGAGTTTACAACTACCAACGTTCAACTCCGTAGCATTGTCATTTTGAACGCGATCCAAAAGACAAAGGAACTCCTGGATCAAGTAATCGGGCAAATGTACCTTCGTGGTGGACTTTATGATTGAACTAACGCACACAAGCGTTACACGGAAAGGAAAACCACGAAAATCTCCCGTGATTAGCCTGGCGGAAAGAGGACTATCCAATGATCCGTCTACCAGTGAGATTAATAGACGGTAACTATGTTTTATAGGCACTGGAAAACTTATTAGACTGATAATTGTTTTTTCAAAACTTTAAAGATCTAGAGAAATTGAACAGAAGTTTTGCCTAACAAAACTTTCCACATGGCAGTCATTTGAGAGTTGAAGTCTTGTTTTAATAGAGACAAAACAGTACAGAGGCATAACTTTTTTTGTAGCCGCGCTGGCTGAGGGGATAGAGCGTTCGCCTTCCAATGAGGTGAACCGGTTTCGAATCCCAGTCGATACAAATTGCGCAGCCGACTTGCAGCGACCACAGTACTGACGTGAAATATCCGCAGTGGATCATGGGTTAGAATCCCTTTGCCGTAAGGGTAACCGTAGTTGGTTCTCGTGATCTTCCTTTCCCTGTGACGCAACTGTGTGTTAGCTCCATCAAAGAGTCCTCCACGAAGGCAAATTTCTCTCAATACTCGATCCAGGAGTTCCCTTGTCTTCTGGATTAGGTTCGAAATGACAGGGCTACGGAGTTGAACATGAGTATCCGTAAGCCCATAAAATTGGGTCGGCTGTTCAACGACGGTTAAGATAAAAGTAAGAGTATAATTGAGAAAAAACTTAATTTTTTTAACTGTTTCCTTACCAATTTTTTTTAAGAAAAAAAAGCAAAAAATCAACATATTTTTTTTATTTCATTAATAAACATTTCTATTGACGAACTCTGCTATGCCCGAGTTTACTTGGGATAGTAAATATTTGCAATATATACAAACCCGAGTTAAGTCGGGATAATTCAAGGAAAACGTTAATTAACAGTGATAAATATAAGTTTAAAAATAAATCTTTAAAAAAAATTTATTGCCACAAATAATTACCGCTTTTTCCTTTGCTGTCAGACAAAATTTTCTGCAGAACATTCACGGAGTCAGGGTGCGGCTTCCTGGGATCGAGAAACTCTTCCTTCGGTTTGTCCTCTGGCACATAATGCACGACGTACAGTGGATCTTTGTCCGTTGATGTTGCTTCAGGTGGAGCTGGCAACACTTCCACGGATCCGGGACTGGGAGCTGTAATCAACTCTCTGTCATCCGGCACGATATCCGGCCCAAGTTCATGTTTGTTCATCGAAGCTCCGATGGGCAACTTCGCACCGAATCCCAATTCATCTTTACGCTTGCCAAACCAATCGGGATGCTTTCCATTTCTCAAATAACTGTCCTGCTGAATATAAATAAAATTGACTTATTATTTAGCACAATTACCCGATATTTTTACTGCTTTTTATTTCAAAAATATCAAAAATATTATCAGGCACCTATTCGACGCAATATGAGATTCTATGTAAAATTTTAATTATCAGGGGATACTATACAGCTGTATTGCTTTGACGCGGCTGAAACCGGTTTTCACTTGTTTACGTTCGTGTATCAATGGGTTAACATTTAAATACAATACGTTAAAAATAAATACAAATAGGACGTATATAAAAAATCTTCTGAACAAAAACCTATTTCATGTGTGTTTAAATATAAAAGTATTATATATATAAACTCGTGCAAAACATGTCATTATTAAAAAAACTACAGTGTGTCTAATCTTATATAGGTCTAAATATTATAATATACTAAGATAATACCTGATATAATAAAGATTTTATATAATATATCGTCTAATTTTTCCAGTTGGTGAATTTATATCATATATTGTCTCATTTAACCCATTGATACATGAACGTAAACAAGTGCAAACCGGTTTCAGTCGCATTAAAAACAATAAAGCTGTTTAGTATCATTTGATAATTAAGATTTTATGTTGTTGTAGTTCATTTACGTCGCACTCGAGCTGCACAATGGGCTATTGGCGACAGTCTGGGAAACATCCCTGAGGATGATCCGAAGACATGCCATCACAATTTTCATCCTCTGCAGAGGGGATGGCATCCCCGCTTCGGTAGCCCAACGATCTGCACGCGAACGGTAGAACAGTTTAACGAGGACCAATACCGCACACCCTCGGTCCCTACGCAGACTGATCCAAGTGGGTCACCCACCCGCACACTGACCGCAGCCAGTGATGCTTGACTTCGGTGATCTGCTGAGAACCGCGTTTTAACGATCAGTCCACTGCGGGACGATTAAGATTTTACATAGAATCTTACAGTGCCTCCAATAATTTGGATAGGGACTGTAGATGGCGACACTGGAGAGCAAGAACAATCGCAGCCCCTCCGCCTTAATAGCTGATGACAACAACAACAGCAGCATATCATTCAAATCATGTTGCATTTAAACATTAAGAATGTTAAACATTAAGTATAATTTATGTTTCGGAGTATTTATTATATTATGTGACTGAAGTAATAAAAAAGAAAACTTTCAAATTCTGCATTCCTCTCCAATCCTTAATATTGTCCATAATGTTTGGAAAACGACATTTTCTGCTTTCAATTATTCAACTTAATCTTTTTATGATCCATGAGTTAAAGAGAGAATTATTCAGAGTTAAGATTCAAAGGAGAATCAGAAAGTATGATAAATTGATAAAACGTATTTTTTAAAAAAAAAAAAAAACAGTTGATTTCTCTTATTTAAAGAAGTCTTCTTTAGTACAAGAATTAAATGTTTTTAAACTATACTTCCAAGTAAGAAAAATAAATAAAAATGGAAAATTTGAACTCTTTTTTCTCCGTGAAATTTATGGGGTTCAGGTAAAAATATTGAGATGATGTCACTGAGTAAAAAACAAATTATTTCTACTCCGTTAAAAAACAGTATATTTTACCTTAATCTATGAAAAAATATAGTTACTGAATAAATATTCTATTACAAAAAATATTCTTAGGGTATTTCAACTTTTGCTAAGCCCATTAATATATATATATATATATATATATATGAAATAGAAAATTAACTAAGAAATTTAATGATATTGGCACAAAATTTAGGTCCATATACCATAAATGAATTATTAAAATTCTAAAATGTGCTCTAAATGATCTCAATAGTTTTTGTCTAAATGTTTTCAATTGATTATCTTTAGGTCTATTTGCAAAATGGAAATGGCTACTTAATCAATACTTTTTCTCAATAATAAAAACACTATAAACGGCAATAATAATTCAACTAATTTTTCTAAAATTAATTATACTATTAGACAATTTCAGGTGAATTTTGTGGTAACTCCCATAGAAAACGTTAATAATATATATTTATCTCTGGAAAAAAATTCTGTTTCGTATTTTATTAAATATGGAATTGATAAATAAAAAGAATTTCAAACTAAGTAATTTAAAATAATATTATCATAAAGTGTTTAACTTTCTATTAGTGATTAAATACTAAAATCATTTTCCATGTTTAATAACAATTCCATACAATTTCCATGTTTAATAATTTGCCCAAAATTTCATACAATATCCGTTATAAATTTCGAAGGATCACTTGTGGTTCTGATATTTATCTAACTTTACCTGGTACTATATTCTCTTATTACTTAAGAATATTGTTAAAGAATGTTTTATATGGGTTTTTATCTATCGGCCTATTTTAGAANGGAAATAATAAGTAAAAAAATAACAAACAACAGTTTTTTTTTAAAAAAAAAAAAGGGGGATGAAATTTTATTTAAAAAACCGGAAAGAAAACCGGAAAAAAAAGAGGTATAATCTTTTCATCAGCCCACACGATTATATCCGTAAAACAGAGTGCTTTCTGATCCCTTTTTTCATATGTCTTTAATTTTTCTTTGTTTTATTCTTCTTTTTGAACTTATCTAATGGTTTCTGTTTACTTGCAGCTTAAGCGCAATAAATGAAACTTATTGTTTTACTTAACTTTCTTCGTGTTTTCTTGTATTTATTTATTTATTATATATATATATATATAATGATGATATAGATCTAGATAGATAGATATCTAATGATAACCCAACTGATAATTATTATAATCCTTTGCAGAGAGCCGTAAAGGCTCAAGGGGATAGAGCGTTCGCCTTCTAATGAGGTGAACCGTTTTCGAATCCCAGTGATGGCTGGTCGATACGAATTCCGCGTACGGCTTGCACCGACCACAGTGTTGACGTAAAGTATCTTCAGCGGTTGACAGATCATGGGTTAGAGTTCTCTTGTTGTCAGACTAACTGTTGGGGTATTCGTGGTTTTCCTCTCCATGTAATGCAAATGCGCGTTTTTTTTTCACGAAAACTGATTTTGTCAAATACTTGATCCAGGAGTTCTCACGCCTTCTAGATTGCGTTCAAAATTACGAGACTACTGAGTTGAACATTTGCAGTCGTAGACCCCGACACTAGGAAGGCTGTTTTAATAATATCCTTTGCAAAAATATTTTTTTTAATTCATTTAAACGCCAACCCATAAATATCTCGGTGGTATGTGATAAAATGGACTAATTCCATTTTTAAAAATAACGGCTCATTAACTAACACAATTGTTTTAGGTTGAGTCCACGCTATATTTAATTGAATAAATAAACAATGAATTGAAAAACTCACTCATTCGATTAATTGTGGTCAAAGCGTTTCATATGCGTTCATTTTTCTAAACATTCTTTTTTAAAGAAAAAAAAGAAGCGTTGTCACTTTGCTTTAACAGTCACGGACTGCGATAAATTTCCCTTTCGCGTCATTCACTTTCAAGAACTTACAAAAAAAAGGTTCGTCATTTTCAATTTGTTCGAAAAAAAAACTGTTCCTTTTTCTCGCATCGTTGACTACACATTTTCCTCACTCATTTGTTGACAGATTATTAGCTGATTATTAGCACTTTATTATCCGAACATTTTGCACTAACCTGAAGCTAAATGTTTACTTTTGAAAACGATTGTTTTAAATCTTCGGCTGTTTACTGTCCCAAAGGAAAAATTTTGTTTTTGTACATGATTTGATTTTTCTTTTTTTTTTTTTTTTTTTTTNTTTTTTTTTTTTTTTTTTTTTTTTTTTTTTTTTTTTTTTTTTTTTTTTTTATAGCATAAAATTTTGAGAGGATACCACCATTCTACAAGATTCAACAAATATATAATAAAGCATGACAATGCAGAAATGTACAAAACGCAAAATAAAAAAATAAAGAACTTTAATATCAAAACAAAATATTAATTACAAAATCAGAAAGAATTTTCCACCTTAGACAAGTTTTCCGGCAATTTGTTGTTTTATTTAAATAGTTACTTCCGTTTTTAGCAGATTACAATGTATACAAATTCAATTAATGTTATGAACTTCAGGTTTTTCCGGGAGTTTGAAAGTTTACCGTTTACCATTTCTCTTACAGCTACATAAAAAAAAAAGCAGCACAGAAACATCTTAACATAAATGCCATATTCTCAATGATTAGTGGTCAGAAACTCAAACTGAATCTGAATTTTATTTTTAAATTTTTTATGTTATTAAAATTCACTAAATCAGTTTTAAAATTTAAGAGACAGGTATCTAAATGAAGAATTGACAGAAATCTACTTCGTGAATCAACGGTGACAATATAGAAAAAATATGATTCACTACAAAATGAAAAAATTTTGATCGCCTTGCGGCAATCACAGGTTGCCCATTTTGTTATCTTATTTATTTATTTTATTTTTGTAAAGAAGCTTCATTTATTTTTTCATCTTGAACATCTTTAACTGTTAATCCAGATCTGATCGGTACACAATTTCGCAGACATATTTAAATGCAGATCAGACACATTCTGTGCTAATTCTTCTAATGACTGAATAGACATTGAACAGCCAATCGAGATCATTACTAACATTTTCGGATAGGTACAATGGTTTTGGATGGAGATTGTAAGCTGCATCATACACCCGTTTCGGATTTATAAATTCATACATGAAATATGATTTGAAAGCTATATTTTATTTTTTTCAATTTTAAATGAATAGTGAATGAATCATTTATAGTGCGTGGAAGACAGTCTTGAGCAAGTTATTGGGTACGTAGACAATGGATCCTTTTATCCCTAACTGGTGATCAACACCCAGTTCTCGTATTTGCATGAAAGGGATTCGGAGAGCCACCATTCACTCTTTGGTAAGGTTCAATTCTCTCAACCACTTTTGTGAGGGACGGGCTTCATTGCTTGCGTTTGCGAACGGAATCCATACGTTTTTCCATTTGTGTGTAACGCTTAAGGTATTCCCGTCTACGCTCTTAGGCTTCGGCTTTTTCAGCCTCGGTAAGTTTAGGCCTTGGCATCCTTTTTTTCTTGCTTCAATTCCAGCTTTTGGAGCCGTGTCAATCAGGTTTCGACCCTCTACATGTGTGATATTCACCTGAATTAGCAATGAAAACGATCCAGTTTGAACTGTAGGTTAGAATTTCTGATTTTTAATTAAAACAATAGAAACAAAAATATCGTTCAAATGATGAAATTCTCTTTTATTCACAACTCTAGAAGTATTTATGAAATATCTCTGGTCCCATACCTCAAAAATAAATTCACCAACTTGATGCACAACAAAATTAAAAGTGAAAAAAAAAAAATAATTCTAAAAATAGTATCAAACAGCAGCGATCGCCATAGCCACACATGCGCACTGTTTACTATTACTCTTAATTATTGTAGTTGAAAATCGAGGACGCCATGAAATTCAAACTAAGACCCATGTTAATGGGCTAAAAAAACGGACTATTCTGAATAATCTTTGATCTGGATCGGAACTTCATTCCTAATGATTCGGAAAGGTGACCTCAAATATGCTAATTGATTAGTGTTGACGATATTTTAAGTTACTTAATCAGGCATAAAAACGTACTCTTGTATAAACATACCTTTTTTCAACGTATTTCTGACCCTCAAAATATAGAAAGTGTAGCTCGTTCACCAAGAGTTTGCACTTGGCTCCGTCGTCATCTCGTGGTATCTGACTATACTATTTCGCTATTTTTGGGAGAAGGATATGAACAATCTTGAACAAAGTTGCTATCTGGTGATCGTATGACAAAAATATTTATTTCGGAATCTTTATGGGCATTTTTTTAACATTAAATACTTTATAAATTTAATGATATTTCTCTCTTTTGAGGGAATAGTTTGTCCTTTTTGAAACATTTTGCTACAACATATTTAATTAGCTAGACTGACGAAAGGTAAGATCGAAGATGATAAAGCGAAGTAAGTGACTGAAAAAGAATTCACTGTTTGCATTTGGCGCTCATTAAGGGTTGTTTCAATTTCAAGCTCGGAGACGTTTACTCCCGCGCTGAAATAAACTCTTCGTCCGAGGAGGTGGAGCCTAGTGACAACTTCTGGTGAACTAACTATAGCCACAATATGAAAAATATAGCCCCAATAGTTGGATCAGAAAAGCAATCGAAGGTTAAAACCCTAAATATTAATCTTACTTTTTGCGTTTTTCCCGATATCTGTAGAACATTTTAAGCCCATCGAAAATATTTTGCACTTACTCAAAAAATTCGTTCGTTCTCAGACAATTCCAGCCGAGAAATAATATTTAAAAAATAATAATATTTATTATTTTATTTAGCAATAGTCAAAAATTTTTACGTCATTTTAGTGAATGTAGTTTCGAATGGCAAAATTTAAAGTTTGAATGAAGGTGATCGGAAAATTCTCCAAAAATCGAGTTTCAGAATTTTTTTTTTTTTAAAGTTTGCAAAGTAACTGTTCAAACAGAGGGATGTAAATAAGGTACAACTTCTACACTTTATTGCTTAAATGCAATCGTTGGTAATAAAAATTAATTTAATTTATTTTTTATACTTACATTTCCTATGAAACATAATATTTCTTTGAATTGACTCTGCATAAGACTATTACACTATATATAGACTATTAGAAAAAAAAGAATACGGTTTATGATGATGGAGTCTATGGTAAAGTGGTCACATGATAGTAGTGAGTGTACCATATTTCTTAAAAGAAATGTAACTATGCTTTCTTTGATTTTTTTTAAAAATTTAATTAAAAAAAAATTTTTTTCAAAAAATATATGCAAAATTTTAAAAAAAACGTTTTGTATTGTTTAATCACGAAATTAAACTTGTGTGTACTTCGTGAGAGCGATACGTTTGATTTTCGTATCTACAAACATCGCAAAATAATATATTTTTTTATATTTGTCATAACAAGTAATGAATTGAAGGATAGTTTATTACCCTGAAAGGAAAATTTCCTGCCATACTAATTTCTTACAATATGATTCGTTTTACGTTTTTTTTTTAAAGCTCAAGCTTTCAGAAGGATTTATTAATGGTTGACTGGTGACAATGCAGGCTGACACGAACAAAAACTGCCTTCAAATAAAAAAATTTTTTTAATAATAACAGTCTCTAGACAAAATATTAGACGCACTCTAAGATTCTACATACAATCTTAATTACCAGGTGATACTCTATACAGCTTTATTGTTTTTATGTGACTGTTTGCACTTGCTTACGTTAGTCTATCAATGGGTTAAATCAGCCGATATATAATATAAATTCGACGATTGGATACATTTGACGATATATTATATAAATGTGGAATATTTATTATATCAGGTATTATATTAGTATATTATAATAATTACACCAAATGATTAGATGCACTAAAGAGTTTTAATAATGACATGTTTTGCAAGAGTTTATAGGCAATACTTTTATATTTAAACATACATGTAATGGGATTTTATTCAGGAGATTTTTTATATACTTTCTACTTGCATTTAGTTTTAAAGAAATTGCATTACAATGTTAACCAATTAGTACACGAAATTAAACAAATGCAAACCTGTTCCCATAGCTCAAAAAAAAAAAAAAAATCTGTATGGTATCACCTGTTAATTGAGATTTTATATAGAATCTTATAGTGTGTCTAATAATTTGACCAGAGTCCACTTTGGATCTTATTCCAAAGCATCTTTATTCATTATTTATTTGAAAAAATATAATTTTGATAAAAAAGCTTGAGATATTTTTTACCAATTTCGGCCGTACTGTATTGAACGATTACGCACGTAACACTATACGCACGGTGTAGGTTTGGACAAAAAAGTTTTTTTCTTTCATCAACCATTTTGCTTTACTTCCTCTTAAGTATGATTGAAAACGCGGAAGTTTGTTTACAGAAGAGGAAATAAATTAAGATTACTTTTTTAAAAATTGTTTTAACTCGCAGATTTTCTGATGAAAACAATTATTAACCGATTCTTAAGAGCAAAACAAAAACTGACATATTTTCCTCGACAGAAAAGTATCATTTTGTTAAGCAGTGGCTCGATACAGCAATTATACCAACATTTTAAACTATACAACTTTTATACTATTTTTTGTTTACTTTTTTAAATAAAAAGTAGAGGAAATTGAAACTATTTGACCGAATTATTCTGTTTTTATTAGTAGTGTATTTAAATTAAAGATTAATAAATCAATTTCTTGTTGTTGTTTTTGTAGTTCATTTACGTCGCACTGGAACTGCACAATGGGTTATTGCATAGGTCTGGGATACATTCCGGAGGATGATCCGAAGACATGCCATCACAATTTTGTTCCTCTGCAGAGGAGATGGCACCCCCGCTTCTGTAGCCCGACGACCTGCGCGCGAAGTCGAACACTTTACGGCAGAACTGTTTAACGAGGACCCATACGGCACACCCTCGGTCCCTACGCCGGCTGATCAAAGTGGTCACCCACCCGTTTACTGATCGCAGTCAGTGATGCTTGACTTCGGTGATCTACTGGGAACCGTAACCACTTAACGATCAACCCACTGCCGGACAAATCAATTTTTAAATCAATAAATTAACAACATTTTCAAAATAATAAATTATTTTAAATAAATTTCTAAATAGAAACGGCATCCCTAAAATGCACATTGAATGTTTGTCCCTGAATGACCTTAACAAACATCTCCTAGAAGCATTCGCAAAGCCCACAATAAATCCTTCATTGGCTAGATAAGTAGTCAAAAAGTTGTGAGATCCTTCTTAATTTCGTCACAACCATTTCACAATACAGTTTCACACCCACACTGAACAGTTTAATAGTCAGAAAATTGTGAAAATTCTTTCTTATTAACCCCCACTTCACAGTTTATGTTCGTTCTCTCGGATTATTAGAGTGATACATGCAAAGGCCTTCTGGGAGGAATTGGTGTAAGCCACTGTTACAAAATTCGAGAATGTATTTGTACATGGCATTCGTTTTTTAAATGTCGACATTTTTTCTATGCAAAATGCGTTAAATGAAAAACTGCACATAATACAGTTCCTGTCCTGATTATTAGATGCACTTTAAGTTTCCATGTAAAATCTTTATTATCAGTATATACTATACAGCCTTATTGTTTCTACGCGACTGAAACCGGTTCACAATTGTTTATGTTGGGGAATCAATTGGGATAATATGTAATATAAATTCAACGATTGGATAAGTTAGACCAGTGTTCCCCAATCCCCGGTCCACGGACCGGTACCGGACCGTGGATCAAATGGTACCGGGCCGCACATTTCATTGAAACTGAATTTAAATTCCTAGGTTTGTACCAAAAATTAAAAGTATCTGTGTTCCATTATTTTATTTATTTAAAAAAAAAGGGCTCCCGAAGGTAGTGACATAAATTTTTTAACGTTTTAAAGCGATTACTCCCAGATGAAACCATCTCATTGCAAAGAAACAAGCTCAAGGTTCCCATTAATTTATTGTTCTAGTAAATTAAAATGTAAAATCACTTCATATTTATTTTTTGGTGCAACTGTATTTTATTTTGAAGGCATGTTTAAATACAATTAAATTAAAATTAATAAATCAAAATAATCTGAAATATAAACAATCAACGTCCCCACCCCCTCCTACGGCCGCGGTAAAATTATCAAACGTTGACAGGTCCGCAGTGATAAAAAGGTTGGGGAACACTGAGTAAGACGATATATATTATATAAATATAGAATATTATATCAATCATTATATTAGTATATTATAAAAATTAGACCAAATTAATAGACGCACTGTAGTGTTTTAATAATGACATGTGTTGCACGAGGTTATATGCAATACTTTTATGTTTAAACATACATGTAATGGGTTTTTATGTAAGAGACTTCTTATATACTTCCCATTTGTATTCATTTTTAACGTATCGCATTACAATGTTAACCCATTGATATACGAATGTAAACAAGTGCAAACCGGTTTCAGTCGCGCAAAAACAATACAGCTGTATAGAGTATCACCTGATAATTAAGATTTTACATAGAATCTTAGAGTGCGTGTATTAATTTGACCAGGGAATGTACTAACTAATTTTCTGGTAATTGAAATCTCACGTACTTTTTTGCAGTATGAATAGTTCGAGTTAATCAATTCTAATTAATTTATGCTAACGATGTCTAATGCAACAAAAACATGCTTTCTCTGAATAAGCATTTTTTTTCAGCAGATTTTTTTCCGCAAGGGAAGGAGGATAGCAGTAATACGAAAAAAAAGGGATCTCAATGGACGAATCGAAAGAAAAGCTGTAAAGAATTAAGGCCGATTAACACCTTGCCAGTATCGCCCGAATCCAGTTCAGGCAACTACTACGTGCAGTATCTGTGATGCCCGAACTGATTTCGGACAAGAGAAAAATTAACGTTTCTATTTTGTGAAGCCCGAGCTGAGTTCGTTTCGACTTAAGTATACTTAATTCGCTATTTTCCTAATAGATGGCATAAGTGATCCTAGTTTTTTACTGATTAGGACTTCACTGATTAGGAGGGAAATGTGGGTGGGGGTCTTGGGATATACCATACTGTAAAAGATTTGTAAAATTTATGTATTGAGGATCATATTGTTGTGTTTTTATATTATATTGTACTAGTTATAGTATATTTAGCTTTGATGTTTTGTTTCATTTGCTCCAACTGAATATGTGTGTGTGTGAAATCCATTACTATTTTATGCGTATGTAAAAATTACAACTACAGTAGTTATTGCATTTGAAATTTAATTTTTGTCTTAAAAAAGCCATTTTCTAACTTTTATAATAGTATAAAGAACAAAATTAAACAGTTAAAAAAAAAATTTTCATTTTTGTCCATTTTTCTGAAATATATGTCACTGTTTGGGCGTTAATTTCTTTTTATGAGTATTTCGTTCTGGAACTATTAGCCCGTAAGGCCGCCATAAAAGCGGTGTGGCACTGTCACTTATTGAGTCAGTATTAGGGCTGTATCGTTGTCAGATTTCGAAGGAATTTAATGACTAGGGGAGAGTGGGGTCAATTGTAACAGGGTACGATTGTAACAGAGCAAAAATTTCGAGTGTCGGGTTCTAGATTTGGTTCCTAGGTGGCGCACAAGGTGTATTTAATAAATCTACATGTACACCCCTGCTGGCAACCATTTTTATGTACTTTTGAAAGAGTTACATCACAAAAGATATTTTCACGCTACGTAAGTACTTTTTTTGGTATTAGAATATTATATTGTAACAAAGTAATTTTGTTTAAACAAATAAAAATTATTAACCGAATATGTAAGTGGACACCTTAATTAACATTTAAAAAAAAAAAGATTAGTTTTGTTAATTAACTAGCATTGTTTTTAACAAATGAAGCTGAAATGGCGTCTTGGGGACGATTGTAACAATAAGTAAAGGGACGATTGTAACAGCTGAAAATAAATAATCTTATGTTTACAAACCATTACTTAACTCTTTAAGAACCACCAATAGTTTCCTATATCATTTATATTATGTTGCATGTGCATTATTTTATTTGTCACCTTTCACAGCATAAATTAAAATTTTTAACCCCTTAAAGTTAAAAGTTTAACCCTTTAGGTCTCTGCTCATTATTATTTTTACTCCTAAAATATCACTACTATTTTGATCAATAAAAAAATATATCACAACTATGATAATATGTATAATTAACTATGTTTTAGTTGAATTTATGAACTGTTACAATTGACCCCGTAAGTGGGGACAATTGTAACAAGTGCACGACTGTCGAAAATTGTTAATAACTAATATAATAACACTTAAAATAAGGTATTTATTTATTTTTTCTAGTAGAGGATAGTCTACTTTTCTCGTCTGTCAATTAATACTAATAATATATAGGATTTTTTGTTAGTTAAAAATAGTTAAGTAAAAAATGTTACAATTGACCCCACTCTCCCCTACAATTAATTGTCAGCGTAATTAATTATTCTAATTATATCAATTGAGAAGTGAACAGGAAAATTTTCCGAACCCTTAAGTGTTAAAATGAATCGAAAGTGCTTATACTAACAAAGAAAATAACCGATGTGAAACTGATCAATTAATCTGCTAAATCTTATTTTTATGCTTTGATATCATGCATAAAATTTGTGGTGTTTATTTCAAAGTGATTATCCATGTATATGTTACCGGCAAAGTTTGAAATCTGGCATTCAATAGAATGCCTAAAACTAGCCGGCAATGTAGGAAGCAATTTATATATCGCACATTTCCTATACATTCTATAGAATGCCAAATGAGAAATCGGCAAAGTATAAAGTACATCCCCGATTCGTTTCGTATTGTAATGAAATGTAATTCAAAATTTCATTCAAGCCTGCCATGTTGCAACAAGTGGGATAATTTCTTATTTTTTACATAAAAAAATTTGATTCCCTTAATAAGAAAGGCATAAATTATGTTTGGTTAAAACTTTCCTTTTTCTTTACACATTTTGAAGAATTTTTTTTCAATGGCACTCTCATTATTTTTTCCGAATAACATTTTCATTTTTGAGAATTCCACACATTATTTACAAAATAACCTCATCAGGACGTTTTTTTTTATACTTCGCCTAAATGGCATTTGTCATTCTATAGAATGCCCAGGAAAGTATGTAATACTTCTCATATTTCATACCTTGCCTAAAAACATCCGTCATTTTCTACAATGCCTAGTCACTATATACAATGCCTAGGCTTTCTATAGAATGCCGGAATTTTATACTTTGCCGGTAACATATATATTTATCTCATGTAGCACAGTTGTAGAAGTTGTAGTTGTTTTGGAACAATTTATTGAACCACCGATAGATGGCGGAGTTTATCATTAGATTGTTACCGTAACTGCAAACTAAGATTTTGTAAAAAAGCAAGAACATCTACATTGTAATGTAGTAGTAGTTATGTCTACCATTGTACCGTATTAATCATGTTAACTATTTAAATATATTTTTGTTACTTACCCCTTGGTAATTATTGAGTAGTTTTCCTGTGCCATCAAGAAAACGAGAAAAGGATATATTCACTAATAATAGTAATAAATCTTCGGTGTATTTACCCTATTAGAATTGCTTTAAGTTGAAAAGCGAAAACAGTAAACTGGGGTATTTATTGATCTATTTGCAACACTATAGTTATTTTTTCAGTTTGTAAGGTTGTCTTAAGCAATAATTTAAATAGTGTCGAATAGTTAGTTATATGTTAAGCACTTATTCAAAATAATTTTGCATTTTTATAGAAATAAAAATCTAGTTACGAAGTAAATATTTAGATTAATTTTCAATTCTTTCAGAAAAGGCTGTAGAAATATATATATATATATATTATAA
>NC_092211.1:5908562-5912303 GCF_043381705.1 Parasteatoda tepidariorum
ATATATATATATATATATATATATTAAAATCTTGATACGTATTTGGCAGCATTTGAGGAACTTTTCAAGTAATAAATGTTTATTTAGCTCATTGTTTTCTTGACTGATTTTCATGAGTTGAGCTCTTTTTTTTTCTTCATAAATCCGTGCGAACGAAACTTTGCCTTTTACAAACATTATTAAACTCTAACTTCTTCAGCAATTACTATAACAAAGCCGGCTTAATGTGTGTACATGTTCTCAACAACTTCTTCAATAAGTAATTAACTTTATTGAAACTTATCCCAATGAGTGAAATCCCTAATGAGTGAAAATCACTTTAAAGTGTAATGAAATAATAACAGTGAGGGGATAGCAGTTATCGACAATGTCAACCTTCATATCTATGAAAAGGTTACCCCACCGTAGAATCGAATTAACATGTCTTATATACTAGTGAATTGGAATTAAATTTTTTTAGTGGTAGATACACTACATTGGTTAACAATGGATCAGTAGTTTTGCTAAGTGATTCCAAAAGAATCACAAAGTGTGATGAGCTGCAACGAGCAGGGAATGAAGTCCTCTAGCAATAATAATACCAAAATATATTCTTTCTTTTTTTTAAAAAAAAAAGTAAAAGCTTTTAGTTTTATGAGTACTTACCTGGTATATTGGCATGGATTGTGGATCATCACGAGTTGAGTCAGTTGTTAAGGACCATGCTGCGATACCTAAAATTTTGGAAACAAAGAAATTACTTAGAATTCTTTTTTAAATAAAACATTGTATTCGTTTGTATTAATAGCATGCAAACGGTTGAAAATGTTAAAACTTCCCTAATTTTTAGAAGACATTTCATTTTCGAGTATTTTAAAGTAACGTAATCTTTTTAAACGACAGTTTTGACAATAATTAATTCAACGTAATGAAAGTTAAAACTTTAACACTAAACATACCAACATTTAATCTATATACCTATTTCCACAATAGTCGGTCATATGATCGGACTTTATGTTTCTTGATTGAATGTATGAGATATAGAACTGTAGATTAAAATTTTGCCAAATATGTAACTAACTGCATTTTTGTTCATTTTTTTTTAATTTCACGTTTATATTTCTTGTTGCCCCTGTTGAGAAAATAGTTGTAAATAATAATATTCTTCAATTATGAAAACAAAAATAACATTTTGATATCATAGATCTCTTTTAAGATCTCCAATAAGTCGTAAAAATTTGAAATATTTGCAGAATCTTAATATTTGAACACTTTTAAGCAGAATTTTTAATTTTATATGATATGAAATTTTTTTTTCACAAAAAAGGTCTTTTTTAAACTACATTATTCTTTAATAACACCACAGATTGTTTAGACTAATAGTAAAATAAAAAATAAAGTACCTAAGGAGTTTCGATGTGCCATCTGCTCCGAAGGTTTAATGTAGCTCCTAGCTCATTTCACCAAAATTACGGTAAAGTAACCCAGAATCCACAACAAGGTTGCATTTCAATTCCACCCCAGGGCCCACCCTATCTCCAAATCAAATGATGGGCACCAGTTTCTTTCTAATCTTTCAAACTTACACTTCATATTTTCACTTATATTCGAATGTTAGCATCAGTCTCCGGCACATCCAGCCAAGCACGGGCTAATAAAATGAAGATCTCGAGAGATAAACTTTTACAACAAACTAAAAATAGTTCTTATTGAATGAAAAAAAAATGTTTTTAAAAAAAACATGCGGAAAACGCTATTAAATCTACAATAACTTTCTAACAAACCGGAATTTCAAAAAAGAAAAAGGAAAAAAAAAAGAGTTAAGTTCATTTATGAAAAGCTCGACGAATTTTAATTTTGTTGTTGTATTTCAGCGACACATCCAACATATGAATGAGTATAGCAATCGGAGCATCTATTGACACCATCTATTGACAATTTCCGCCATTAAATTTCAAAATTTCTGTTTAAAAAATTTTGAAGCTTTCAAAATAAACATGCTTTCTACCCTTCTTTCTGAGATTTTTAATTTTGAAATCAATCAGTCAGCCACATGGAACCCTATACCTTCAGTCTCTGGCCAAATTTTTAGACGCCCTATAAGATTCTATGTAAAATCTTAATTATCAGGTGATACTCTATACAGCTTTATTATTTTTTACGTGACTGTTTGCACTTGTTTACGTTAGTGTATCAATGGGTTAAATGAGTCGATATGTAATATACATTTAACGATTGGAAAAATTCGACGACATATTATATAAATATAGAATATTTATTATATCAGGCGTTATATTAGTATATTATAATGATTAGACCAAATGATTAGATGCAATCTAGTGTTTTAATAATGACATGATTTGCTCTAGTTTATATACAATACTTTTATATTTAAACATACATGTCATGGGTTTTTATTCAAGAGATTTTTTATATACTTCCTATTTGTATTTATGTTTTAACGTATTGCATTACAATGTTAACCAATTGATACACTCACGTAAACAAGTGCAAATAGTCGCGTAAAAACGATAAAGCTGTATAGTATCACCTGATAATTACAATTTTACATAGAATATTATAGATCGTCTCATAATTTGGTCAGGGACTGTATAAACGCTAATTATTGACAACATAGTATTATTCATTTAATTAACTAGAATGATATTTGTTCGATCGAATTTTTCACATTTCCCTTAAATCTCTGTCTCCGGGCATCGTCTGATAGAAAGGTCCTCTTCGCATTCTTTCTCTACAGTAAATGGAACAAAGTCCTAACTTAGTGCGGGTCATTAAGTTTGCCTCAGAGTTGGCGACAGCAAGAAAAAAAGATGCTTTCCCTCATTTTCTTCTGCCCAGCCTATATCCAGTAACGGCTAGTAGGTTACTCCAACCGTGAAAAATGAAGAACTATTTATTTATTGTTTTTACTCGACTAACAGTGATTCTATTCAGGATTCTTCTCTCTTAACTTGGAATTTAAAACAAAAACATCAAAATATATTCCAGTTTCGAACGAATCATAACGTGAATTAAAAGTTTTAAACTGACGCGAAATAAACAGTTTTTTTACAACAATAATTTGTGCTCTGCTGTTTATGTTTCTATTGACAGAATATATACAACAGATAACAAACAAATAACAAATGAATACAAAAAACGCAAAAAGAAAAAAAAATAGAAAATTGAGAAAAATAATAAGTTTTATTTACTGCACATAAGTTGTAAGTAAATAGAACTCATAAAATAAGTTCAGAATGCAGAGAAAACAGGGAAACAATTGCAGAACAATGAGAAAAGGGAAAAAGAAAAATAATAATAAAAAAGATAAAAATCCGGACAAAAGATTTCGAGAAGAAGGGAAAAAAATTATCCGGACAATGGAATAATCTTCCCATCAGCTCACACGATTATATTCGCTAAAAGGAGTGCTTTCTCATATTGTACCAATGTAGCCAAGGCAAAATATATCAATACAATAGTGCGAGCACTCAAAAAAATGTTTACAAAAAATTTACAACAAACAAAATAGAACACATTAAGTTAAAATGTCACGTAAAAACAGAAAATATGAAAAAAAATAAACAAAGATAAAAATATAAAACGAAATCTATAAAGCGAGTAGAGAATTCAAATGAACTTACATGAACTGGAAATTTTTCACGAATGATTTAAAATATTTTCGTAACAAGATTGCCAGATTACAAATTATGAGCATACTCTACATTTAGAACTTTTATTTATTTGCTTATATATATATAT
>NC_092211.1:5912325-5966991 GCF_043381705.1 Parasteatoda tepidariorum
TATATATATATATATATAATCTCGTTCACATAATTTAAGTTTCAGTTCGTATTAATCATCATCTTCAATTTGTTTAAAAAATTATAATATAAAATGAATGAATTATAAATTATGCTTTATTTATAAAATGAATGGTATTTCTGTTAAATAAGATATTTATCTTTTATCTTTATCAGCATTATATAATTTATTCGCAACAAAGATTAATTTTATAAATAAAGATGAGTTTTGTTAACCTAACTTGAAACATCGTCTGCACTTTCTAATAGGAAGTGCAGACGATGTTTTAAATGTGCAGACGATATTTGCATACGATGTTTACAGACGATGGAACGGAGAAGTGACCCTTTTTTTTTTGGAAATTCTAATAACTTAAGCAGAGGCTATTCATACCATGAATTAGCTTGTCTTATCATTTAAATTTTCACCTCATATGAACATAATTATTAAAATCTATACTTTGAGTAACCGACAATGTATTTTACGGAAAAATGTATCGCTTTTCGAAAACGTTGCAACACGTCTTTATAGTGCTAAATTATAATTTTAGGTGTACCAGATATAAATGAGCATTTTTATTGAAGCTGACCTTGAAAGAGGAACTAAATTATTCCTCGCAATTATGTGAAGCTTTCAAGAACAAGGCTGAACTAAAATAATGAAACAATCGCATCTGACAACACTTTCAAAAAGAGAGGAAAGAAATCATACAATGAGGCAAATGTCTTTCAGAAAGTTGTGCGGAACATTGATTATTTTGGAACTAAAAAAAAGATGAAAATAAATCAGGTCAATATTATAATTTCCCAGTTTCATTCATTCAAAAGCAGTATTTCAGTTAATTTTTCGATAATTTATAATTATTCTCACTTTTAAAGAATCGAAACTAAATTAATCGAACAATGACAACAATTTCCTTATAATTGGAAAAAAAATCATTTAATTAGATTTTTTTTAATCTAAATGAAGAAAAGCAACCCATGTAACTTTAACTTTAAATACAATAGTTTTTTTTTATCAAATTTATAGATTTTATAAATATATATTTCAGATCTACACTAAAAAAGTTTAAAAAGGGCAACACTTGGACCCTTCTTTCTCTTAAGGTGTGAAACAATTTTCAGCTTTCCTTGTGTTATTTTTTTTATTTTATTTTTTAACAGGCATTCAACATCCAACCCAATTTTTAAGTTAAACGACTTCCAATATTCAACTCCGTAGCCTTGTAATTTTGAACCCAATCCAGAAGACAAGGGAACTCCGAGATCAAGTATCGGAAGAAATTCACCTTCGAGGAGAACTATTTATGGTCAATTATGGTACTTTCTGTTCGAACTAACTCTTATTTGAGTTACTTGGAGAAGAAAACCACGAAAATCTCCCATGGTTAGTCAGATGACGCGGGGACTCTAACCCATGATCCGTCTACCACTGAGGTTATTTTAAATTTTTTGTGCTTCTTTCTTCTTCTTCTTTTCGTCTTTTTCGGCACTACAGCCTATGACAGGCCAAGACCGTCTCAATAAGTTTTTGCCATCTTGATCATCTCTTTGGGATTTCTGAACTATGGAAAACTATGCTTTTTTTGTGCTAATTGATAGATTTAAGGTTAGGTCCTTGAACATAAGATTGAATTCTATCATTAGAGCAAAAGTTATTCAATCTTTTTATTCTTTCTTTTTTCCCCACTTTACCGAGAATTTTCTAAACAATAGCAAGAGAAAATATTATAGGCTTATTATACTGCTATTCATCATAAATAGCAAACATATAAATTATGTTTTGTTCAGTTCTAGTAAGGAAAATTTCGATCATTAGAGCAAAAGTTATTCATGACCTTCATTCTTTTTTTGCGCTCTTTACCTAGAATTTTCAAACAATGTTACAAATTACTTCACTAAACAAATATTTTACGAAATAGATGTAAACCATTTAAAACCCTAGATTCTAAAATAACTGGTATTTAATCTTCGTTATTAAATACTATTTAGGAATCAAACAATTGTGAATTATTTTGAAATTGTGAAGAATGTTTAAGAATTGAACTGTTTATGCAGTTCCATTATTCATAGAATGCTAATATGAATATATATTTCGCTTCCCGTATTACAAAGGTTAATATTCCGAAATAAATTCATATCATGGAAACTCGGATTCTAATATAGTTAATTTAGTTTAGTTAGTTTAGTCTGTTTTAAGATAAACTTATAATTTCAAATTGCATTACGGACTAAAATTAGTATTAAGTGAATAATTTTAGAACGCATATCATGTTCAAAGTCAATATGTAGTATCTTAAATCACTAGTTCATCAAAAATTTCTTATCATTTGCAGGGTTTGTTGATTTAAATCAATTTGATTTAAATCACGATTTAAATCAAATGATTTTTTCTAAAAAAAAACATTGATTTAAATCAAATGATTTTTTTTATATATATATTGATTTAAACAGTTAAAAACAGTGGTTTAAATCATTAATACTTCATTATTTTCTTTTTTTAGTTTTAAAATTTATTTTAAATCAATTGCTGCTTTAATTAATTTTAGTTGACGAAACTAGATTTTTAAAAATCTTTTGATTCTTAAGATTGAAAGAATTATTTTTGATACATTTATAAACACAATCTGTTACATTTATTTTGCCATTTTAAAAATTAAGAGAAAAAAAATCACAAATTTAAATTATAATTACGGTTTGGTAATTGAAACTTTGTTTTAATAGTTAAATTATTCTTTAAACTGTCTATTTCATCTAGTCTTTAAATTTCAATCTTGCATTTTTTTCGAAATGATTGCTATGCATTCAAAGGTATGTATTATAATGAAAAATTGTTTTAGGTATTTATAGTTTCTAAAATATGGTTATAATATAGTTTTAATATTAATTTAATTTTGATTAAACATTTATAAAGTTTTTTTAATCATAAATCAAAGTTCTTACAGTGCATTTAAATATAAGTCAAAAAAATCCAATTTAGATTTTTTTTAAAAATTGATTTTTTTATTTTTTTTATTTATTTAAAAAAAAAATCCAAAAAAATCAAGAATCGTAATTTTTTGATAAAAGTGTGTATTAAGGTGATGATACAAAGGCTCGTAAAATATTGGTATTAGTTTCTAATTCATTACAAAGCATTTTTAATGTAGTTATTTTAAATAACATGTTTAGTTTTCCGAAGTTTATTTATGGAATAAATACATTTATTTTTTTACTCAAATATCTTTCTTAGTTTTAATTGCTGAAATTCCCAGTAATTACAAATATTTTCGAATGATGGATTAAATGACTTCTACACTTGTCATTCTATGAATGACAATTGATAAATGTTCATTGCATAAAATAACAAAATGGATCCCCTTTACTTCTTTTGATCTAATGAGCAGATCTTCACGTTCTATGAATCATTCTTAGTGGTTCGGACATTCACCAAAGTGATTGTTGACATTCACCGGTGAAAGTCGACATTCTCTCGATTTCTGTCATTCACGGTATTACATGTATTCCCAATTTTTTTTCGACCCAGTTGAATAAAACCGAATATCAGCCTACTACCAAAAGTAATTATTTAACGCTCTTTGTTTTGCACTTTAAATACTTTTCTTCAGAGACAAGGGACTAATTTATGATACGAATAAAAATTGAAGCAATTTTGTTCATGGACTTGAAAAAGGAACCATCTTTTCAGAACGCCCATTTTCTTAACTGCACATTATCTTCCTGTGAAAAAATCATTTAATCTTTTTAAGAGGATTACAGTTCCTTTCATTTTTTAAAGTAGTTTTAATCTAATAGAAATGCGAGATTAAGGATACACTCTATTAATCACTCGGCTCTCAAGTTCGACTTTTGATTTTACTTTCACTCTTTTAAAAACTTTGCTTTCACTGACATAAATTTAAACAATCGTTTGAATCGACTTTTTTTTAAATGGATACAATTCTTGCTTTAATTGGCATACATTTAAACTCTCGTTGACAATAATTAGAAACCTCACTGTCTCTTTCATTCGGCATAATTAAAACTCACATTTGAACATTTTTTCATTTTTTCTATTCAATACAATTGGTGCTTTTTTTCATTAACAATAATTATGACTCGTTGGCAAAATGTATTCCTCTCATTGGGTCCTCGATTTCCGAAAAAAGATAGTATGACAACCTTATTTTTGTAAAGGCAGTGAAAAGAGAAAAAAATGCTCTCAAAAAGATTCACCGTTAACAGAGCTATTTGTTTAATTTTTTCTCTTTTTCAATAACAATCGTTTCAACTCTGTTGTTGTATTTTCGTGGGCTGCAGAGCGGAATGAAAATGAACTGCTAATCTTGAAGCTTGAAGAAAAACAAGCGAATTGTAACTACTACAAGTTCAGCAGTTAACAATTTTCCAACAAATCAAAGATTAAATATACATTGAATTCCCTTAGACTTGTACAAATGGAAGAGTTTTCTTCAAACTTTATCGCGAACAACATGAAAGAGCAGCAAGAAATTTATGACTTGAACTAACAAGAGCGTTTGTGGCTGTTTAGGGTGTGCGAGCACAAGCATTGTCTATGAATCATCACTAATGATGAATCCTTAGAGCGCTCGCTTCCTAATAAGGTGAACTGGGTTCGAATCTCGTGAATAACTGGTTGGTTCGTATTCCGCACCCGACTTGCACCGACCACAGTGCTGACGTAAAATATCTTCAGTGACCGACGATTCATGGGTTAGAGTCCCCTTGCCGTCTGGCTAACCGTGGGAGGTTTTCTTGGTTTTTCACTCCATGTAACGATGTCACTGGTTACCACCATGCCACTGGTTACCCATTGATCAAATGCTTTTTTCTTTCTGGATTGACTCCGTTAAACATTTCGAATCATGAGGTTGCAAAAACTGTCATCAATTGATGTTTGTCGTTGGATTGATTTTCATATCCTATGAACGTGTTTCACAAAATACTTTTCCTTCTTCATTCATTCATTCAGCATTCATTGAAATCACCGTCAAGTCAGTCATTATACGTTATTAATAAAAGGAATATAAAAAAGTACTTTAAATTATTATTATATGCAAATACATTAAAAATGCCTGCTAGTAAAAATAAATATAAAAACAGCAGCGGTCGCCATAGCAACGCATGCGCACTGTTTACTATTACTCTTGAACACAGTTGAAAAGAGTGTGGACGCCATCAGATCCAAAACAAGACTCATTTTGTCAATGGGTAATAAATGTAAAAAGTGAGAAAAGTAATATATTTACCAATAACTGCTGCACAAAGTGGCAATAGAATTCCGATAGTGATGATGCATTTGGTGTTCCTTCCCTTTGCTGAATGACGATCCACCGTCGACCGGTGTCTACTGCTGCCGGAGGACAGCGTTCGATGCGAGTCTCGACTCATTCTGTTCGAACACACAAAATGTTAAAAATATTCTTTAATCCATCTTTCTCAGTCACTAAAAATGAGGCTGGAATCAAACGATCCGTCAAGCTTCATTACACACCCGAGGAAAATGCATTCATAGACATAACGTTTTTATGTTTGTTTTTTTTGTGTTCGTAGTTACAAATTCAGTCACCGCTGGTCAGCGACATGCTGTCAATTGCAGTCAAAAGAAAAAAGACAAAAAAAGTAGGAATCAGTTCAACTTGAGGCATCTGTTACGGAGGACCTTGAAAGAAGAAATAAAGAAAATAATTGTTGATCAGTGATGCGTTACATCCATTTTAGAGAATTGAGGAAATATAAGCATATTTTACTTTTACTGAAATCAGTGTAAATGACGATGAGAAGTAAAAGTGCCTCGCTTAATGTCAGAATGGTCACTTCGTGACGTATCATGTTTCTGTAACCGAGTTATTGGAACATTGACCGAAAACTTATCTCTAGAGCAACAATTTCAGTTGTTTATGTAACAAAGCTCCAAATTACATTCATCGCATGCCCGGTGCTTGAATTTGCATAGTGAATCAACAGTATCTTCATAAACTCAAATTTTTCTGTGACCTCAACGTGCCTTCAGAACTAACAAACATGTACAGTCCCTGGTTAAATTATTAGACACACTGTAAGATTCTATGTAAAATCTTAATTATCAGGCGATACTCTATACAGCTGTATTGTTTTTATGTGACTGTTTGCACTTGTTTACGTGAGTGTATCAATGGGTTAAATGAGACGATATCTAATATAAATTCGGCGATTGGATACATACAGGGGTCCCCAACCCTATGCCCGCGGGCACCATGGCGCCCGTTGATCGGTCTAGGTGCGCCCGCTGCTTGTGCCCAATGATAAAATATTTCAGTTTTTCATTTTCCCATTAAATGCTATAAAATTTTTTGTTTATTTATTTATTTTATTTTATTTTTTTTGCTTTTTCAATATTGATGATAAACACAACCAAAATAGAAATCGCCAGGAAAACGACCTGCATCCCCACAGATATAAAAGCACAAAGCAAAATATAGCTGACTTCTATACTATGTATATAGCTGACTTCTATACTGACTATACTTTGTATGTTTTGCAAGCAATTTAGTAATCATTTATTTTACACAAGAATATTAATACTAATTATATTCATATAATGAATTAACTTCTAAAATTAAATTTTGTGTGCATTATATGTAGTGTGCAGTATTACCTATGTCTACCAACTATGAATTTATCTTGAAGAAATAAATGGTGCCCGCCCGCCATTCGACCGATATTCTGGCATTTGCTCTTAGGTACAAAAAGGTTGGGGCCCCCTGCATTAGACGATATATTATATAAATATAGAACATTTATTATATCAAGCATTATATTAGTCTATTATAATAATGAGATTAAATTATTAGACTTTCTGTAGTGTTTTAACAATGACATGATTTAGACGAGTTTACAGGCATTACTTTTATATTTAAACATAAATAAAATGGATTTTTATTCAGGAAATTTTTTATATACTTATATACTTCCTATTAATTTACATATTTTATTTCCTATATATTTATTTATTGTTAACCTAATGTTACAGGAGCGTGAACAAGTTCAAACTGGTTTCCTCCGAATAAAAACAATACAGCTGTATAGTATCTCTTGATAATTACAATTTTACATTAGAATCTTACAGTGCGTCTAATAAACCAAATATTATTAGATTATCTAAATGGATTATAGATAATCTGAATCTCATAGAGATTCAGATAATCTAATAGATTACCTGAATTATGGTTGTATGTACTGCTTTTGTAGTCGGTAATTACGGAAGAGGGGGTGCGATTGTTCTTGCTTTTTCAGGGGTGCCATCTATAACCAGGAATTCGACTTCTGCCACACCCATGCGTCACGCCCGTTCATAGGGCGGACCCATTCATTCATCCACGGATCGTAATTCTGGCCTGATTCAGAGAGCGATCCATCTCAAATCCTCGAGGTATAATTTGTTATGAGAACATGGAGGACTTTGTGACCCAACAGATTTAAAGTGCACCCGTCACCATTTGTACTAAAATATAAAATCCGAAAAAAGTAGTTTTAATTTTTTTTACGTTCATATTGAACAATTTTTAAATAATTGATTTTGTGAATTATGGAAATTTCAATGATAAATTATTCAAGGGCGCCGGCAGCGGGGTGCAAGGGGGTGCACTTGCACCCCCCTGACTTTTTTTTAAAAAACAATTAAAGAGACACAGAAAAACAATTTTGTTATAAAAAATTTTTTTTAANTTTTACTTTTTTTTACGTTCATGTTGAACAATTTTTTAATAATTGGTTTTGTAAGTTATAGAAATTTCAATAATAAATTATTGTTTTTATTTCTTCTGAATAGCGGCAAATTAAGACTAATTTGAAAAAAAATTATTGTTTGGTAGTGGGCCGTCATTGGAATATTTTAGCTTTAATGCAGAAAAAGATACCCGTGTTTCATGCTATATTTCTTAGCCATAAATTAATATAATGCTACATTTAATATTTTTCCACTCATTACGAACTAAATTAATACAAAATAATGAGAGAAAAAATATGGTTAACTGAAAATTCTGCGTCAAAGGGTTATATAGTAAGAAAATTTGTGGAAATTCGTAAAAAAAGTGAAATTAGTTTTAAGGGACTCGAACTGCTTCTCTTATTTGAATTATGATAAGAGTCCATCTAATCATCAAAGATAGTTTTTTAAGATCATATCAAAAGTTTTTTTTCTGATTTTGCTCACTGTACATTGCGCTAAATAAAAAAACTGCCCTCCGAATATTCTTTTCGCCCATTATATTGGTTCGGAAACCTCATATAAAATNTAAATTTTTTTTCGGGGGGAGGGGAAGGTAGTTTGTTAGAGGGTTGCACCCCCTTTTATATTATTCTGCCGGCGCCCTTGAAATTATTGTTTTTATTTTTTCTGAATAGCGGCAAATAAACGCTAATTTGAAAAAAATTATTGTTTGGTAGTGGGCCGTCATTGGAATATTTGAGCTTTAATGCAGAAAAAGATACCCGTGTTTCGTGCTATATTTCTTAGCCATAAATTAATACAATGCTACATTTAATATTTTTCCACTCATTACGAACTAAATTAATGCAAAATAATGAGAGAGAAAATATGGTTAACTGAAAATTCAGCGTCAAAGGGTTATATAGTAAGAAAATTTGTGGAAATTCGTAGAAAAAGTGAAATTAGTTTTAAGGGACTCGAACTGCTTCTCCTGTTTGAATTATGATAGAGTCCAGCTAATTAACAAACATAGTTTTTTAAGATCATATCAAAAGTTTTTTTTCTGATTTTGCTCACTGTACATTGCGCTAAATAAAAAACTATGTTCCGAATATTCTTTTCGCCCATTATATTGGTTCGGAAACCTCATATAAAATATCACTTTGAGTAGACGATATTTTAAAGTACCGAATGAAAGACAATAAGAGTTCTCTGAATTCTTTAACGAACAATTTTTTTTAAATAATGGAATACCTGCAAGTGATGTAGTGTGGGTACCTTGATCCTGATGGGTTGTTGAAACGTGGCTTTGTTTACGTTAGCAACTGTGCTTTCCATTCCGTTTTGAGTAACTTAAGCCCATCAAGTATCAGTTCCTCATATGTGACACATTCTATATTCTTACACGAAGATTTCAATTCGCTCACGATATATTTCTTACTTAACAGAAAGACTGACATGAAGTCATGTAGAACATAAAGAAACTAATAATTCCTCACAGTTGCCAGGTATGCACAAAACGAAAATATATCGCGGTTACAATAAAAAGCATAAACAAATAATAAATGTAAGTTAATAAGAAGACATAGATGAGAAAGAATTATATTTCAACAAATTTGATGAGCGATATTCTCTCTGTATTTAACATTCTATAACTATGTGGAGAAAGCTCAAGTTTTTAACACGCCATTTGACTTAGTAACGATCGGTTGGCATCATAGGTCACATGTGTGGGTATGAGATGTCTTCTTCTTCTTCTTCTTGTAAGTACCTTATTATCTATGCAAATCTTAACAATGCAATTAAGCAGTGCAATTTTTTAAAACGAAATTCAAAAAGCGGTTGAATAGTTATGGACAAAAAATATTGAAAATGCGATGATTTTTATATTTTCAAGGATAGTTTTTTAAATTTCGGAAAATGCAAAACTTTCTTTATTAATCAACTTTTCATAGCAACTGAAAAGTTTCCTCTATTATTATGAAAAAGAATTTAAAAAAATAAAGAATTGTTAAACGTAAATTTTTCCTCTTTGTATAAACAAGTTCCCTTAACATACACACGATTAATTTAATTTTCTCAGTTAGCCTTTGAGATACTTCGATATACTTTGAGATACTGACAATATGTACAGTCTCTCACCCTCTCTTTCGCTTGCTACTTTTGATTGGCATTTACTCGAGCACGAGCTTATAAAATAAAGAAATAAAGATCTCTTGATGAGAAATGCATTTTTAATAACAATGGAAATATAGTCAATATTTAAAGCAGAAAAGCTTTAAAAAAAATCCCGAAAAAGCACTTAAATTTACAATAACTTTCTAACAAATAAAAATTTCGAAAGAACAAAAAAACTCTCGTTAAAATTATAATACAAAACGGTCATATCAGTAAATCAAATTTTAACTCTGTAATCATATTTCAAGGAAGCAAAAGTTTTTTTGCTTCAAGTTTAACAGTTAATAATTCTCAGACTAACAATCAAATCGTATTTTTTTTTTTTTATTCCATCGAACTCCTTGTACATTGTTCTATACACCATCGAAATTATCTTAAGATCTTATAGATTTGGAGCAGCAAGAAAAATTGTAACGTAAAGCAAAAAAAGAAAAAGAAAAAAAATTGAGAAAAAATTCGGAAATAAAATTGAAATAACTTGTAGCAGATTGGAATTTCGAAAAACACTCTATATTAAGTTCATAAACAAATGTGGCCCCTTCAGTATGCCAAATTTCAATTCGGTAGTTGCATTTCTGTGACCTGTAGAGCGACACAGTATGATATATTTTCCCCAATAAATTTAACAGTTAATAATTCTCTATTAAAGAACATGATAATAGTTCTGGACCAAGGTGTGTAGAAAAGGGTCCAAGGACTACGATGGAACAAAAAAAAATAGCATTCGATAATTAGTAAAAAAAAAAAAACTGTTGAACTTGTTAAAAAGAAATACCATCCGGGCCGATCTACAAGCCACAGGAATGCTAACAAAGTTGAAATTTGGCATGCGGAAAGGACCATATTTGTTAAGGAACTTAACGCTGAATTTTTTTCGAAATTCCAAATGATTCGAAAAGTACTGTAATTTTTAGGGGTGTTTTGCAATTTTTTTCTCAATTTTTTTTCTTACTTTTTAGCACAAAATCTATGAGATTTAGGAACTTAAAATTTTCAAGATGTGTAAAAAAATGTACCATGAGCTTAAACGAACAAAAAAAATTTAAATTTCGAATGTTAGTTTTGACCATTTTGGATTATAAACTTAACAATAATTTTTTTTCTTTTTTTTTTCAAAATTCCTATTTGTTCAAAATCTATTGCTTGTTTAAGTGTTTTTTTATGCAATTTATCTTTATTCATTTTCAATGATGAATTCGAAACAATTACGAGAGTTGATGAGCGAAAAGAACAGGAAGCGGAGTCTCCTATTATTCTAAAAAAAATTAATTAGTGTACTATTTTTTCTTCCCTAAGAATAATAAGCTATAAGTGAAAAAAAAAACAATGCTACTTTATTTAAATAAACAATTCCTAGCATTCTGTAGCAAATAGTTTGTATTTTTATTTATTCAATTATCATTTATTTATGTTTGGACATTTTCTCGAGAAATAATTGATTTAGAAGGATGTAAAATGTGTATTGTTAAAGTCAAAACATTTTTTTCTGTTTATAAATGTTTAAGAGAAACGTTTATTAAGTTTAAAGATGATTAAAATACACTTGGAATCTAATTAATACAAAAATGAAAGATCAATATTGAATAAATTAATTTCTTATTAATTTTTAATAAGAAATTGAATGGGTTGTAGTAATCTGTCGAATTCAAATTTGCCCCAAAAATATTTCAGATTACTTATTTATTCATTTATAATAAATAAGTCATCTGAAATACTTATTTATTATAAATAGATAAGTATTAATAATAGCAAAATGAATATAGATGTATATTAGTAACAAAAATAAATAAATATGTTACTCATTTATTTATTTTTGGAAATTATTTTTCGCTATTTATTTTCAAATAAAATTACTAATTTACGTGAAGTTTTCAATAATAATGATTTTAATTTATGAATTATTTAATATTTATTTGAATTCATATTAGCTGATCACATAAGGCTTGTACGAATATTAAGTTAATAAATCTTACTGAATTAAATTACAGGTTTAAAAATTAAGTAAGAGATATTTTAAAAATATAATTACTTTATTTTATTTTCATAATTTGAGTTTTTTTCACCTACGTTTTTAAAGATATTATGGAAGTATAATGAAATATTTTCTGATTACGAGTTAAAAAAATTAAAAACTTAAACGTTATCACAAAAATTACGATTGTCTGCTTGAACATATAGAAATGTTATTATAAAATTTCCCAGATGGCGACACCAGACATTTTGAAATCACACTGTAATCTTAATTTTTGTGAAAAACGGATTTTACTATCTATTTCTAGTGCTGTCATCTATAGTTGCATACAGGAACAACTTACAAAAATATTTAAAAAAATTACAATGCCTAATTGTTTGTTTACAGAACAAAATAAACTCACTTTATGTATTTTTTTAATCCGCCTTTTTGTGTTAGCAAATAATAGTTATTAATAAATATGATAAATAAATATAAATAATTTTCCTGGATAACATAAATTTCTCACAACTTACTATTCTGTGTACCGTCATCTCTTGGAAATTTTGCAGAGTAAAAGAATTGCAGAAATGCATTAAAATCACTTATTGCGATTATATTACGAACAAAGTTTAGTTTGTTATATTCTGAAAAATGTTCTTTAATCAACCTGATGACTGTAGTCTAAACCTCCAACCTGCTGATCCAAAAAGCGCGAGATAGAATTCCATATTCCGAGTGGTCAGTCGTTCCTACCACAGATTATAATTAGTTAATTGGATTTTTTTATCATTATTATAAAATTAAATTCTATGATGATCTATTTTTGATTTTCTATTTTTCTATTTTTGATGATCTATTTTTGATTTTGATTTTAAAGGGATTTAATTATCGACTATGTCAACCTTCATCTGTCAAAAAGTACCTCAAAACTCGAGTTAACATGTCTTATATACTGGGGAATTGGTATTTAATATTTATAGTGGTAGTTAAGTCACATTACATACTTTCTAGAATTTTATTTGTTGTAGAATATGATGAACGACTAGTTGATTTATGTTGTTTACTTAGCTATATCATTTTTGCTCATTATTTCTTTCTTCATTTATTTTTTATTCCTTAATAGCATTTCGCTCATTATCTTTTTTTCTTTTCATTTTTGTTTTATAACATTTCGCTCATTATTTATTTATTTATTACATTATTGTTTATTGACCGAGAGAATATTTACTTCACCGGATTTTTTTTTTCTTTGAGAAATATATTTTTTAAGCAAACCAACTGTTTAATGTGGACCATCCATCAATGTTGGCTAGTTCATATCACGTCCGGGTCACCAATGAAGGAGAATGATTATCGACTATATTATTCTTCATCTATCAAAAGGTACCTCAAGATAGAGTCGAGTTAACATGTGTTATATACTAGGGAATAGGTATTTAACATTCATAGTGGAAGTAACGCCGCAATTTTATTAAATGATTTTATTAATTGCATGAAGCCGTACATTTTCCCTAAATATTTATTTATAATTTTCAAATTATCAATCTCAAAATTATATACTTATTAGCGGGTGTCTAAGAGGCGTAATTGTAATGTCAATATTAGGTGCTGAATATACGTAATCAGTGCCGTATTTTTGGGGACCAGTCGCGTATTTTTGCTTGATAAATGAGCTATTGTCCTGTAAACAGGATATAGAAGTAAAAAAGTTTCCATTATTCATTTGTTGTAATTTAAACATTTAGAATCAGTTGTTTATGTAACAAAGCTCCAAATTACATTCATCGCATGCCCGGTGCTTGAATTTGCATAGTGAATCAACAGTATCTTCATAAACTCAAATTTTTCTGTGACCTCAACGTGCCTTCAGAACTAACAAACATGTACAGTCCCTGGTTAAATTATTAGACACACTGTAAGNTATATATATATATTTATTCTAAAGACTCTGGAAGGGCCGATAACTCTCCGTGCAGTAAATGGTGACTGGTGCACGGTAAATCTGTCGGGTCACTAAGCCATCCATGTTCCCATAACAAATTATAATTCTGGGGGTACTGCATTGGAGATTGATCATTCTCTGATCCAGGTCAAAATTACGATCTGTGGAGGAATGAATGGATGTATGACTGGGTCTACCCAATAAACGAGTGTGACGTATGGGTGTGGTAGAAATCAAATTCTTGGCCATAGATGGCGCCACATGAAAACGGGAGTAATAGTACCTTATCTGTCTCAATAGCCGACGACTACTACAACAACAACAGAAGATAACCCCCTCAAACATACATTAAAACTACGCCACTGTACGTAATTGCTCATTTATTCTGTATAATAAAGTATAATTTTAAAAATTGGACATATATGAGATAAATGATCAGTGCAATGCATCAAGTAGAATCCTCAATATATGTTTTTTTACGTTTAAACTAGAGTGATATTTTGATTTGGCTTAACTAATGCAATGATGGTATAATCTTCACTGGCGGGGGAAGCGGGTATATGCTCAAAAATTGAAATTTTCCAGAAGTCCCCCTCAATATTTTCTCAAACAGAGAAAAATGCAATTAGTCATCTTCGATTTGTGTAGATGAAGTTAAAATTTAAATTCATAAAGTTAATATCAAGTAAAAGATAAATCTCTTTAAATAAATTACCCTAAAATAATGAAAGAGACACTGACAGTTTTTAAATTTTTTTTTTAAAAATGTATCAATAAGTTCTCAGAGGATTATTTTGTAACTTTATAGGTGATTAGTTCATGCGATTTTTCATACTCAGCCATAAGTTTTAAAGCTTTCAGTGACCGAGAATAAATTAAGGAAGAAAACAAGTATTTTTGAGCATCCTATGTCATAAAATCTAGCAATAAGCTAGCACCGATTACTTTGACTGTTATTAGCAGTAACTGCATTAAAATTTAGGGAAATGTGGACACTTTTTTCTTTTTTTTTTAGAATAACTTTAAAAAATATTTAATAAAATTAATCAAAATTTTTGGAGCAATCAAAAATTAATTAAAAAATTGTAAAAAAAAAATTCGTTAAAAACTATGCAAGATATGACTAGTTAAAGTAATTATCTTATACTGCGCATGCGCGGGAAAATCAAATTAAATATTCAGAATTTTGTAGTAAATTGTATTTTGCAACTAAGAAAAAAGGTCTGATTTGCAAACATTCTTTTATGAGGATGATACCACAATGCCGGTGTCCTTTTTTAATAAATCACGTTTAATAGTACAAAACCATTTATTTTTTAAAATATTTATACATTGCAATATTTTTTGTAAAATTATAAATGCTATGGTTCATACTTACGATAGGGGTATTTTTTAAATCTGATTTCATTGATATTAAAGCATACCTGCCAACATAGGAGAAATAAAATAACGGAGATCTTAGTAATGACATTTTTTAGACTACGAGTAAAGTTTTGATACATAAAAGAGAAATTCGAAATAATATAAGCCCTTACATTTGGCGAAGTAAAATATATGCATCTTAATCTTAAAAAATATTTTTTAAACCATTATTTATAATAACCATTAATTATAATATTTTATTTTATATTATAACCGTCATTGAACAGAAGACCCAATTTTTTGGGTTTACGACTGCTAATGTTCAACTCCGAAGCCTTGTCATTTTGAACCCAATCCAGAAGACAAGGGAACTCCTGGATCAAGTATTGGAAGAAATATGCCTTCGAGGAGGACTTTTTAATGGAACCAACCCGCATTTGGTTTACATGGAGAGGAAGACCACGAAAACCTTCCACGGTTAGACTGACGGCAAGGGAACCCATGCTCCGTCTACTACTGAGGATATTTCACGTCAGCACTGTGGTCGGTGCGGAATTTGAATAAACCAGCTATATCTGGGATCGAACCCGGGTCACCTCATTAGGAGGCGAGCGTTCTATCCCATGAGCCATCAAGGCTAGACTGAAACTATTAACACTCAACATACTGCAGAGTCTTTTGAGGAATAAATTGAGTATTTTTGCCTTTAGCGAATATTTTATCACCATTTTTTCTTGTTTTAAATTTCACCAAATACAGAAAAATTTGAGAATATATCGCAAAACAGGAGATTGTGGTAAAATACAGGAGTTTTCGTTAGAAAAACAAGAGACTTGGCAGGTATGTTAAAGGCTTTTATCCAAAATATGAAAGATAGAGGTAATGTAAGTAAACTGCATTTAATGTTCAAAATAAACCAAAAAATAAAATAAAGAAGCCTAAAAGTTGATTCAAGTTCAGTGAAATTTTTAAATTATAACTCAGCATTTACATTAACTGTATGTAAAATAATTTGATAACACATTTACAAATTTAGTTTTATGTTTATTTAAATACAAATACTTTTTATTTCATACATAGAAAGACTTATCCTCATAATGAAGAAAGATTTTTTCTGTAAATAGTGAATTAGAATAATTGGGATTTCCTTCTTTTTTTTTAATGTTTTTTTTTAATCTAAATTAAAGCGTTTTTAATTTGAAATCTAACTGAAAAATTGGGTGTTTGACTTATCAAATTCAGAACAAAATATTGAGCTTGAATAAAAACTATGATTTTATTATTTAAGTCATTATTATTTTAACCATTCTAGTGAGAAATAAAACATTAAGTTATAATATTGTTCTTAAAAATAATGAGATATTATATTAATACTTTATCAAAGCTTTGATTCATGGGGTAATTGTGAGCCCAGCTCTAAAATCCTGAAAATTTCTGCACTAAAATCATTAATGACGCATTTAAAAAATTTATCTCCTTATAAACTTAATTCATCGATATTTTCAAAACATAAAATTCTACATAAATTATATGCAGCATAATTTAAATGAATAATTATGTATAAGTTTACTTTTTTCTCTAATCGCATTTATTATTCTACCAGAAAAAATATTTAAAAATGAAAGAGATGCTGAATATAAATTCTAGTTCTATTTATTATTCTAGTTATTTTTAAATAAAATATACAAGAATTTTTATTTATAAATGTGATCAACAATTTCTTATAACTTCTAGACCTTGGATTTCTGGAAACTTCCAGATTGCAGGTAGCGAAACATCAGGAAATCTGGTTTTTTTCCGGAGCACAATCATCTCTGATTAATACCTTGTCAAAGCTTTGATTCATATTAAATTTTAAAAAATCTGTTTTAAATGAAGTAAAAAATAAAAAAATTTTACGAAACAAAAAATCACGAGTTTTACCCTTAAAAATTAAAATTCTAATCAAAAGAGGTTAAGAAGCCCCCTGCACTTACAATGATGAGAATTAAAAGAAGGCAAACAATCACGATAAAATAATCAATAAATATAAAAAATTTATTTTCTTCCTAAAATCTTTGTACAAATGAGATCACATTATATAAATACTATACTACAATTTAAATTAATTAATCTAGTTACATATAACATTGCAGTTTCATATTGGACGATAACACAGATGATTTGTCTAGTGAACTATAAGGCATATGACTGTTATTCTTTTCAGCATCTGGCTGTCTCTTGCTCAGATAGCTGCAGGAACACGTTGTGACAATCAAACAAAGGAGAACTGCGATAACAGCGACTATTGCAATGGACATATGGAACGCGAGGGTATTGTGAGATTTCAATGCAAGTCGATCGACCCAAGAAGACAGAGATGCATTCAACACCTCCTTTGTCAGCAGCAACATTGCAATTTGTTCTTTCACAGCATCTAAGTAGTCATTGCCGAGCTCTTTCTGCCCTCGGAGAGAACTCCCCGAGAGGATGTCGTCGATGACGGCGGACATCACTTTTTGCACTCCAGGTTCTTGTTCCTGGAGCTCAACCCATTTTGTACGGGCTCTGGGGGTGAAATGGAAGGCAGCTTCCATGAGTTCTTCACTACCCGTTCTTAGTTTGAAAAACTCTGCCTTGTCGATCGGAATGTCCGACTTCACGTAAATAGTGCCGAAAGCGAGCTCGCCAAAACGTTGAGCCATGCCTTTGACGAACAGAGTATAAGGCAAACTGGGCACTGGAAGGTGTTGCCCAGTGTAGTCCAGAAGGAAGCATCTTTGTAAGACCCAGTTGCTCAGGTCGAGGTAAAATTTGACAGTTGACATCGGATTCGACTTGACGTCGGAAACAGTTTCCCTGAAGATGGCGAGTCTCTCCCGCAGTGTGCCTATCATCGAAATCGTACTGGACACCCAACGTTCTGAAGTGTTCTCCTTCAGTTTGGCTAGCATATTGTTTGTGATTTCCCATGTCACACTTATAGAATCCGCTTTCGTTTTGTCTGGAGTGGAAAGCATCCAATCAACAGTGGATACTAAAAAGGAAAAAAAAATGTTTTAAAAACCAAACTAAATGTTGCATAATAACTAACAAAATGTTGCATAATAATAAAACTAAACAACTAAATGTTAAAAATAACTGCATAACAATGCTAAACATTATGTCCAGCATTGCTATGCAGGATGTAGAAAGTCTAATGACAGAACATGCATTATAACTAACTATATACAAAATAGTTTGTTAATGTGAATTTTAAAACATTAATATTCAGATTTTTTCACATGGGTCTGTCTAGGTTCTTCTTTTTTTTTAAAGAAGTACCCATTTTGTTAAAATTTAGACATAATTTGTAAAAATTTGAACATAATTTGTGAAAATTAAAAATTATGTTAACAAATCAACACAAAAATATGGTAAATTAAGAAAATATTTTCAAAAATTGTCCCTACAAATAAAAATCATTTATGACTGGTAAATTTCTATATTTTTTTCCCCATATGTTCAAAAACAATTTTACTATTGTAAAACTTTGGGCTTTAAATTGTATCAAAATTTAGAAAATCAATAAAAAGCACTGTCCATAATTAAAGTTAAGCTTGAATTTAATAGAAACTTACATTTAACAGTCGAAGCACTGAAAGTTAGCTTCATTAGGAGAACATTTACGAATGGGTCTAACAGGAAAATATTTTTCATAAAAATATAATAATAATAATGCTTAAAATAAAGAATAAAAATGCAAAATAATGTTTAAAATTAATTTTCGGGATCCCGGCATGCTTTCAGCCAGGCATGGGGAGGAAAAGCGCTCTTCTTACAAACCGTGTGGAAAGCAAATTCTTCCACTACGTAATAATAGCAAACCATGTGTGGGTTCCATTGCAAATTGAAATGCATAATTAACTCCAGGTTTATTGTTTTTAAGGGGAAACAACAACAAAATTTTAAAGGGGGAGGACTTTAGAGCTTGTTTTTTTAAAAGTATTTTGTGAAACTACCGTTTTTTCTTACATTTAATTTGTGAAGGTACCGCTAAACGGTAATAAATTTGCCCAGGACAAACCCCTGAGAACATGCATTATATTTAACTATATATATACAAAATAGTTTAGTCATATGAATTTTAAAGCATTTTTTCATGAACAGTTCTCTGATTTCAGCAGGAAAAAATTTCAAAGTTAAAAAAAAATCACCTAAAATTAGAATGATAAAAAAATCATATGGGAAACACAGCACACATTTTTTCATTACACATTTTCCCATTAGTATAACTAATGGGATTGTAATGAACAGTGATTTGGCCGAATCAATAGCCAAATATTCGGTGGCTAAATAGCAATGTTTTTTAAAAGAAAAATCATTCATAAATATTTTTTATTTTAAAATAAATTTAGTCATTATTGAAAAATAATCTAAACTTAGCTACATTATCGGTATGGATTAAAGGGGGAAAGTTGTAAAAAATTATCTCAATTCTTAAAACAAAAAAGTGCCCATGAAATGTTAAAAAAGAAAAAGTATATAAAAACGCTTTTAAAAATGCCCTGCTACTATTAAAAAAAAACGAAACTGAAAAAAATAACAATTTATCTTATTTTTTGAACGAAAAATTTAAAATTGAACATCTCAGTTTTCAAATTGCTATATTCTCAAGAAAAAAACGAAGAAAAGAGAATTAGGTTTATAATAGAAACCCTCTTAATTGTAGTTTCAAAATAAATAAAAAATTGAGAAAAAACAAAAGTTTTTTGAAAAAGGAAGAGCTAGAAAGAAAATCAAAAATCCTTATTAATTTTTAAATCAAAAATTCAATGCTAAAAATCTCAATTTAACTTTTTCACATAGCCTAAGTTAAACTATATGAAAGAATTGAACTTAAGACAAATTAAACACATTGTGCAGAATACTCAGAGAAAACTATCTAAAATGTTATGTTTATTTATTTTTCAATCTTCAATGTTAGCATAGGGTCCATAACTCACGAATAAGAATGTAGCTGAAGAGTTTTGATTACTTGAATATTTTAAGTAAATACCTTAAAAAAAATTTACAGTATTTCATTTCTCAACTCCTGTTGCTGAGTGATTTATTATGCAATGTACACACATAACATTATACTCATTTCAAAATTTAGTAAATTATTTTATGTAGTGCATATGCAAAATTTCAACTTTAAATGATAAGCCGAGTTAATAAAATCTTTTAACATTTCTTCTCCTTAACAATTATGATCAAATATTCTTCCTGGATGTTAGTTTTTTAAATTAACTTTTCATAATAAATAATAAATTACAATTCAATTATGATCTTAGTTAAGAATTTTGAATTAAATAATAATTTTCTTTACTGTGTGTGTAATGTCAGGAACTGAAGTACATGAATAATAAAGTGCAAACTATAATTTTTAAAACATACTCAGGTACATAATAAATGAATAAAAGCAATTAAAAGCAAGAAAAAGAGTTTTTGTATATTGAAAAAATAAATTAATAAGATTAACAGCTGATGTGAAAAGAATATTCACACAGCTAGATTCTTAATTAAGAACCATAATCTTCTTAATAACTTTAAGCTAATACAAGTATTAATCAATTCTACTAACAAAATGCAATAAAAATATAGTAAAAGATGTATGAAAATAAAGTATAGTAAAAAAAAGTAGTCCATTATAAGAACAATTCAAATAAGATGAAATTATTATTACAGTGGGTATTTCATAATTAGCAATTAAGTATTATTTACTGTAAATACAATGTTTGAATTATCTGTCAATGTTTTATTGGTACAGTGGTGGCTAAAAGAATTTGAAAAGAAATACAGTCAAACTCTGCTATAGTGAACAGTTTATAGTGAACCAACAAAAGAGAGGAAGTTGGATATTATGAACTTTTTTCAGTCTTCGACTGATTTATTTTCTTCATTTTTTTGTAATAAGTTTGAAATTTCTACTTTAAAATAAATACATATACCGATTTTTAAAACCATCAATAGCATGGAATGTAGCAAAAAGCATTTTTTCTTGTTTGTTTCATTATTAAATAGCATCATCGAATTGGTTGAGCATTCAAAGCTAGACTCAATCTTCCACTATTTGGACAAAAGCGTCAAGTCAAAGTCGATGAAATTGTTAAGCTATATGGTGAGAGTACTTCTTTGAGCTAGAATAGCTGATTAGACAGGTTTAAAAAGCGGAATGACATAAAAGCAGAAAAAATTATCAGATAGTGGAGAAGTGTTTCCATATCTGATGTTGAGGATTGCTCATCAGCTAAAGGTTACCATTTATTTTTGTACGCAAGACGAAGAATAATAAAAAATAAAAGTTACATTTTTAGTTACTATGTATTATGTTTTAGTAATTTTTGTTTTTCTTTTTATTTATCATTGATTTAAATAATGTGTAATAAAAGGGGGGGAGTTAGGAAATATTAGTTAAAATTGTTTGCGAAACAGATATAGTGAAATCACGGTGAATCCCGGCTTTTTTCAATAAAGCAAGAATATTGCAGTTTCAAACCTTTCATCCTAAAAGGATTAAAAATGATTTTTCAAAGCGTTTTTTAAGAAGAAATTGTCACTTAGGTTCATAATGACGTTTAAGCTGACGTCACGCTAGCGATAGGATCCAATTGGACTGTCCATTAAAATTTCATGACAAGGTGAATTTTAGCTGAGCATGCAAGACATTGCGAAAATAAACCTTATAATTACCTAGATTTAAGATTAGTAAGATTATTTTGACCCTAAGTCAACCTCTATTTAAGGTTTTTATATAGAAGGTTGTTTTCCAAGGTTATGGATGAGGGTAATGTGCGTAGAGTAGAGCAGATTGTCACTAATCTCGTTTTAAGGTTAGAAGTCTTACACGTAAACCAGACAGAAAACCTTTTTAGGTGTACATTAAAAGGTTTTTGCTGAATGAAAATAAACACTATTTTGCTATTTGGGTACATTTTTAATACAATATTATTTATTACAACAACTAAATCTCAAAATGAAAACATGCAATTAGAAGCCCCTTTTCGAAGAGTCTGATTTGCTGTCGATTTTTTTTTTTAATGTGATGCAAAATGGGAAAAAGGAAATAATTAGTGTGTTTTACCCCCAACAAATTGTGAGAAGATTGCCCATAATATTATAAGGAAAAAATATTACATATTCGATTAAAAATATATATTTTATTTTATCTGAAAGGCTTTTTTCTTTAAAGTTGACGCTTGCTTCTGTTACTTTAAATTAGTAACATGTGAATTTATTATTATTAATGATTAAAGTATCTAGGAGGAAAATATAAGTACTGGAATTATTATTAGTACTATGTTGCAAAAAGCCTGCAAAAATTCTTCCATAGGGACCAGGAGAAACTGGCAAATTGCAGTAGAGTTAGCAACTATGTACGTTTTAAACTAATTTTAATTGGGATATAATCCACAAATACATGAAACACAATCAGAAAAAAGAAGAATAGAGAGTATCTAAGCAATCAAAGAAGTCTTGTTTCACTCACACATGATCTGCATGGACACTTTACACAATACACTAATCAGTATATGATTTCAAAACATAACAAAGGATTAATAATAAATGTAAATAACTTGTGTAACATAATTAATAATTAAAAAATCCAAAACATAACTGGTAAATAATTTGATATGCTGTCAAAAATAACTTGTAATTAAAACCAGTTCCATGTTTATACAAACAACGTACAAAAATGTTGAAAGACAGAGTTCAAGAGTTATTAATATGTTTACAGAGCAATGCAAATGGAGAACACAAAAATGCATATGATACACTTTGTTAGTATTACAAAAAAATGATTACCTAGTTCATGTCCGAGAGCAAAAAGTATTTTTCCAACATCTTCATGGGTGTGAAAAACCTTTAATGTTTCTTTTGCACTTGCTTCATCCTGTTAAATGAAAAGACAAAAATTAATTTTGAAACATTTCAATTCAAATATAAGTACACGCAGCTGCAAAATTTACATTGCAATATGATTATTTGTGCTGTACTGATAGGGAATAAGAGGAAAAAAATCAAGTAACTACAGTTTATCACTATTTAGTTAAAACATTAATTGCTTCAATTAAAAGAAGTCATTTAGTGCATCAGTTTCTTGCCCTTTTTTGACAAAAATTAAATTCACACCAAAATACAACACCAGTCAAGACTATTCAGTACAAAATACTACCCGCAATTTTTACTAAAACAAAAAATAACACTAAATAACATGATTTCTTACCAGGAATAGTAAACTATAGTTTGTCTGAGGTAAGAACTACCCCGCCACAAAATCTGAGGCCGTCTGCTGCTACGAAAACAAGAATAGAGCACTTCAGAGAGGGTAGCTTCTCTTCATTCTAGGGCTAACACAATAGACTGGAGAAAAAGACTACCTTTCTCTCGCCAACCTGAGGCAAAACCTGTCCTAAACAGTAACCCCACACCCCTACTTGAAATAATTATATACACTACGAGAGTCACCGCCACGGATCTAGGCGAATGGCATAGGGAGTTCTTACTTCAGACAAACTATGTATACAAATATGTGGTTAGTCTTAAGATTTTAATTGAAATAGCTTATTTTTGGTTAAAATATAAAGAATTTAAAGTACAGTACAGAGCCCGTTATCCGGAAATCAGAAAACCGGAAAACCAAAAAACCGGAACGAAATTCGATAAATTTTCCAGCCATTTAAAAAAAAAATTTTTTTTTTTCCTTATAAGATTTCAGGATTTTTCTTTCTTTTTTGAAAGATGTTTACCTTACCATCATTTTGGAAATAATCATTAGTGTATTACTTCATCGTTTTTTCTTCTTTTTAAGATTATTTCCAAATATTTTTTTTTAGTTGACTTTGACAATAAAAAAAACGGCTTTTTGTAGCGATTCAGAAAACCGGAAAAATCAGTTATCCGGAATAGAGATGGTCCCGATCATTCCGGATAATCGGCTCCCTACTGTACTTCCATATTTAGTTATTTTTATAAAGAAATTGTGCCACATATTTTTTGATGATATATTATAAAGCATTCATTACAAAATTTTCCTTAAAAATTAACTTTCTTTTGATTCCTATTAAATATGCACTAGTTACAAAATGAAATGATTGTTATCTGTTTAGAAAACTTGCGACAACTTTATTGCCCGTCTGAGATTTTACACAAGTACCAAGTAGCATTCCAACATCATTCTATTGAATTAAATCAAAACAATTTCTTCCAACTCAGTTTATTTTTGAAATTATAAAAAGTAATTATCCTAACATCTGACTAATGTAATAGTGTCAAAAATAATAAAGCAGCTATTCCTCCATACATTTTACAAAGTACAGATCTTTAGGACCCTGGTTCTTAGTACAAAAATCAGGTTCACAACTTAAAATACAAATCTACACGTTGAAGATGTATAGAGAAAATAAATATTTTATGATTAAGATAAAAATACAACTATTAATTGATTCAACAATAATAATTCAACAAAAAAATATTGTTTAAATTTTGCCTACATAAATCTGCTGTGCACTACTTTTCAATTTTCCATGATGGAGAATTACCCATATCAAGGATTTTTTGTAACTTTCCCCTTCAAGTTTCCCCCACAATTTTCAGCACACTACAAAGCGCAAATGAAATCACTGATACAATTAACTAACAATGCTTGCCTTTAACTTATCTTAACAAATAACTATTCCAACATCAGCCAATTATGAAATAGTGCCAAAATAATATCAGTAAACAAATTGTACACCTTATAACACTTGCCATCAACTTAATAATCATGTATATTTTTACAGCCAGAGATTAGAAATTAAGAGCTAAAATAACGAAATTTAAGTTATAAAATCAAAAGTTAAGTTTAATTTTGTATAAGTTTACTTTAACTCTACTCACATTTATTATTCTGCCAGAAAAAATATTTACAAGTATAAATTGATATAAGACGTGATAAGTATATATTTCAGTTCTGATATTTTTGAATAAAATATACAAGAATTTTTATATATAAATGTGATGGATGATTTCTTAAAATTTCTGGGCCTTGGATTTCCGGATCGTGATGAGCAAAAAATCTGGACTCTTTCCGGAGCACAATCATCTCAGCAAAACGATTGCCTTCCATCCTCAATTTTATTATATTGTTCAAATTACTAAATGCAGCACAAAGTTGTCAATTAAATTCAAGATTGAATTTCTAATTTCAAAAATATCTGATATTGAAAAAGTGAGAACATCTTTATAAAATTATTTGAAAAACCTAAAATGAATAAATTTAAATGGATTCATTGTAGATTCTGACATATATGATACATAAATTTAAACAAATTTACAATTAAAATTATTGTGCAGAGCTAAAATTAAAAAAAAAATGTTACTTATTAATTAATTGCTCATACAGATCAGTATATAAGATCCATTTTCATTATTTAGATTGAAAAACTTGAATTTAACTAAAATAATGAACTATAGTAGAACAATGGTCATAATGCATGGTCAATGTACATCCTAATGAGAGGTTGATAGGTACATTGTTACTAAATAAAATTAATGAAAGATTTACTTAAATATTTTATAACTACTGCACTTAATTTGGTAAAAATACTTTAGGAAGAAGCATATGAAATTGCCTAATTATCTATTGACCACAATCATAAGTCAATAAAATACAAGTATTACTTAACATATAATATTTTACTTTAAAAATACATTAAATTTTTTTTTCAAATGACATCTAGCCATTCAGTGATATTTGAAATTAGTCCATTGTTAAGAAATTAGAGCACTTTGTTGTTTTACTTTTAGAATTATATCGCGATCACAAAGTTATCACTATGTACTTACATCATAAAATGTCTAACATCTATTTCTGGTGTGATTTTCAGGTAAATAGAAAAAAAAAAAAAAATAAAACAAAATTTTGGTGGCTGAATTGGAATGAACCATTCAGTTTGGCCATTAAAATAACATTGTGTCTACAGAACAGCAATTTCATGTAATAGTGGACCAGTTGTCATAATAGAGGGGTCACACTTTATGGGGGGTCATACTAAAGAGCAGACTGAATTTAGTAATAATTCAGAAGAAAAATTAATATGCTTTCAGCAAATATTTTCAGGTCAGTTATAGATTTTGCTCAACTTTGTAGAGATTTTTAAGCGTAAATGATCAGTAAAAAAAGGCGACTTATGTATTGTTTTTGTCAGTAAATTAACCTAAATATATCAAAATACTAGATAATAAAACCTGAATTGAACTAAAATGAGGATTGTGCATTATGAATTGCAGCAGCAAAATGATGGTCAATTTAGTAATGTTTTAGTTATGATGTAGAAGAATTTATATGCAAATATGCTATGTAGATAACTGATATTGTTAAGTCAATTTAATAGATATTTTTAAATGTAGAATAATCAGCAAGAAAGCAAATATTACTATGCATTAAATTAAATGGCAAATTATCCTAAATACAACATTATATTTGATAATGAGACATCAATTGAGTTAAAATTAGAATAACATTGCACTGCACTGATATGTTCAGCAAATTATCCTCATAATAAGCATTTTGAAAATAAAAAATAGGAATATTTTCCTTAATGACATTAAAAGCATATTAGTCAAACGATTTCTAAAATTTAAATAATATTGCGAGAACTTTTTTTTTTATCTCTGCTTAATTACTAGATAAAAACTAGGTATAGTTTAATTTTATTCAGTAATAATCATTAAGTACACAATCTTTTAAAATTATTTGGAGAAATCATAGGTATATTTTAATTAAAAAGTTCGTAGTGAAACCATGATTATCGTTTTATTAATCAAACGATTTCGAAAATTTAAATATTATTGCGAGAACTTGTTTTTTTATCCCTGCTTAATTACTAGATAGTAACGAAGTACATTTTAATTTGACTCAGTAATAATCTACAAGTAAACAATATTTTAAAATTAATTGGAGATATCATATATTTTAATTAAAAATTATCGTTTTAATAGTAAAAAGCAATTTCGATAAGTAGGGAAAAAAGTCATGGAACAGTCACCATTATTTATGACACACAACAAAACGTAAACACAACTAGAAAATATACAATTAAAAGTTTTGCAATCATACAAATCGTACCTAACGAGGGGAAATTATAATTTTGAATGAATGAAATAATAGAAGAAAAAATTTACTTACTTTAACCGTCCTAGCGACAAGGACACCGGCTAACACTGCTGTCCATATTACTAAAAATCCTAGGGCTAGAGAAATAAACGCTATGTGTCGAGGTGTGCTCTGTAACTGCGCCGTCATGTCGGGCCTGAAATAGGCAATATTTGTCATTTTTAAAAAAAGAAATCTTTTAAAAAAAAAACAATTAGTCTATTTCTTTTCTAATAAATTTTGGAGATTTTACACTGTTCTCAGATGAGTGAACATCGACTCATAATCAACCAACATAATGACAGGAAAAGGAAAGAGAGGGCCGGTTGTCAGTAAGCCAGGTGTTGTACGAAAGGAAGAAAAAAAATACAAAGGAAAAAAGAAACTCGNATACAATTAAATAACAATGCTTGCCTTTAACTTATCTTAACTATTCCAACATCAGCCAATAATGAAATAGTGCCAAAATAATATCCGTAAACAAATTGTACACCTTATAACACTTGCCTTTAATCATGTATATTTTTACAGCCACAGATTAGAAATTAAGAGCTAAAATAAAAAAAAATAAAGTTGTAAAATCAAAAGTTTTGCAAGATTAAATGACAAAAACCAGGGGTGACAAAACCAGGCCCAACTAGAAATTCCTGAAAATTTCTTGAGAAAAATCATTAATGACTCCTTTCAAAAAATTTATGTCTTTATAAATTCAAATCATTGATATTTTCAAAACATGGAATTCTAAATAAATTATAAGCAGCATAATTTAAATTATTAATTTTGTATAAGTTTACTTTTAACTCTAATCACATCATTCTACCAGAAAAAATATTTACAAGTACTAAGTGATATAAGAGATGCCAAGTATAAATTTTAGTTCTGATATTTTTAAATAAAATATACAAGAATGTTTATACATAAATGTGATTGATGATTTCTTAAAATTTATTAACCGGATCGCGATTAGCAAAAAATCTGGACTCTTTCCGGAGCACAATCAACTCAGTAAAACGATCGCCTTGCATCCTCAACTTTATTATATTCTTCAAATTACAAAATGCAGCATAAAGTTGTGAAGTAAAATTCACAATTGAATTTCTAATTACAAAAATATCTGATACTGAAAAAGTGAGAACATCTTTATAAAGTTATTTGAAAAATCTAAAATGAATAGATTTAAATGGATTCATTGCAAATTCTGACATATTTAATAATGATACATAAATTTAAACAAATTTACAATTCAAATTATTGTGCAGAGTTATAATTAAAAAAAAAAATGCAACTTATTTAATTGATTTCTTATACGGATCAGTGTATAAGATCCATTTTTATTATTTAGATTGTGGGGAATTTAATCTTAGACTATGCCAACCTTCATCTATCAAAAGGTACCTCATGATAGATTCAAGTTAACATGTCTTATATACTATTGATTTGGTATTTAATATTTGTAGTGGTAGTTACGCCACATTACTCCCCTTCCAGAATTTTACCTGTGATGGAATTCGATGAACAATTACCACTAGTTGATTAATGCTGTTTATTTATTAACTTCAATTTTTGCTCATTATATATATTATATTTTTTTTCTTCTTCCAAGCATTTCGCTCATTATTTTTTTTTTTTAATAGCTTTTCGCTATTATTATTTTCTAGCATTTCGCTCATTATTATTTATTAACCGGGAGACTTTATTTACCTCACCGGATTTCTTTTTTTTTTTCTTTGAGCAGCTTATATTACGCAAATCAACTGTTTAATGTGGACCATCCATCATGTTAACGAGTTCATGTCACGCCCGCAGGTCACCAATGTGGGGAATTTAATCTTAGACTATGCCAACCTTCATCTATCAAAAGGTACCTCGTGATAGATTCAAGTTAACATGTCTTATATACTATTGATTTGGTATTTAATATTTGTAGTGGTAGTTACGCCACAAGATATATAAACTTGAATTTAACTAAAATAATGAACTATAGTAGTATAATGGCCATGATGCACAGTCAATGTTCGATATAACCACTTCTGTGGTCCAAACGAGAATGGACATCATAGTGTGAGGTCAATATATTGTTACTAAATAAAATTTACAAAAGATTTACTTAAATATTTCATAACTACTGCACTTAATTGGGTTTTACTTTAAGAATTACATCACGATCACAAAATTATCACTATGGCTTACATCATAAAAATTTCTAAGATCTATTTCTGGGGTGATTTTCAGGTAATTAAAAAGAAATGAAACAAAATTTTGGTGGCTAAATTAGAATGAACTGTTCCATTTAGACATTAAAATAACATTGTGTCTAAGTAACATTGTGTCTACAGAACAGCAACTGGGATTCCATGTAATATTGAACCAGTGGTCATAATAGAGGGGTCACACTTATGGGGGGTCATACTAAAGAGCAGACTGTATTTAGTAATGATTCAGAAGAAAAACTAATATGCTTTAAGCAAATATTTTCAGGTCAGTTATAGATTTTACTCAACTTCGTAGAGATTTTTAAACGTCAATGATCAATAAAAAAACGAGACTTGTTATGTATTGTTTTTGTCAGTAGATTAACCTAAATATATCAAAATACTTGATAATAAAACCTGAACTGAACTAAAATGAGGATTGTGCAAAATGAATTGCAGCAGCAAAATGATGGTCAATTTAGTTGTGTTTTAGATATGATGTAGAAGAATTTATATGCAAATATGCTATGTAGATAACTGATATTGTTAGGTCAATTTAATAGATATTTTTAAATGTAGAATAATCAGTAAAAAAGTAAACATTACTATGCATTAAATTATCCTAAATACATCATAATATTTGATAATGAGACATGAATTGAGTTAAAATTAGAATAACATTGCATTGCACTGATATGTTCAGCAAATTATCCTCATAATAAGCATTTTGAAAATAAAAAATAGGAATATTTTCCTTAATGACATTAAAAGCATATTAGTCAAACGATTTCTAAAATTTAAATAATATTGCGAGAACTTTTTTTTTTATCTCTGCTTAATTACTAGATAAAAACTAGGTATAGTTTAATTTTATTCAGTAATAATCATTAAGTACACAATCTTTTAAAATTATTTGGAGAAATCATAGGTATATTTTAATTAAAAAGTTCGTAGTGAAACCATGATTATCGTTTTATTAATCAAACGATTTCGAAAATTTAAATATTATTGCGAGAACTTGTTTTTTTATCCCTGCTTAATTACTAGATAGTAACGAAGTACATTTTAATTTGACTCAGTAATAATCTACAAGTAAACAATCTTTTAAAATTAATTGGAGATATCATATATTTTAATTAAAAATTATCGTTTAAATAGTAAAAAGCAATTTCGATAAGTAGGGAAAAAAGTCGAGGAACAGTCACCATTATTTATGACACACAACAAAACGTAAACACAACTAGAAAATATACAATTAAAAGTTTTGCAATCATACAAATCGTACCTAACGAGGGGAAATTATAATTTTGAATGAATGGAATAATAGAAGAAAAAATTTACTTACTTTGACCGTCCTAGCGACAAGGACACCGGCTAACACTGCTGTCCATATTACTAAAAATCCTAGGGCTAGAGAAATAAACGCTATGTGTCGAGGTGTGCTCTGTAACTGCGCCGTCATGTCGGGCCTGAAATAGGCAATATTTGTCATTTTTAAAAAAAGAAATCTTTTAAAAAAAAAACAATTAGTCTATTTCTTTTCTAATAAATTTTGGAGATTTTACACTGTTCTCAGATGAGTGAACATCGACTCATAATCAACCAACATAATGACAGGAAAAGGAAAGAGAGGGCCGGTTGTCAGTAAGCCAGGTGTTGTACGAAAGGAAGAAAAAAAATACAAAGGAAAAAAGAAACTCGATCATAATAAGGAGGAAACAGAGGGGCGAACGATGGTTGCCTACCCTCCCCTTCCAAGAGGCCGTTCGACCTGTGCGTGCTCACTCAATCGAGAATAAACATGAATAGAGGTTAGAGCAGACATTCGATTTACAACTATGGTTTCGGTATTGAGTTTCGCCGTGATTTCTTAAAATTGTTTGATATCTTAGAGAAAACATTAATGAATGCGTGGAACATAATATATAAATTTACTTAAGTTTCGCTAAATTTGACTAAAGAAGAAAAAAAATAATTCTTAATTGGTAAGTTTGATAAATATAACAAGAAAGACAAGAAGTTTCCTTCAAGTTTCGCCTTGATTTCTTAAATTGTTTGATATCTTATGAAAAATCATTAATAAATGCGTAGAAAATAATATATAAAATTAATTTCATTTCACTACATTTGACTTTGAAAAGAAAGAAAAAAAAACAATTTTGAATGGGTAAGTTTGATACATGGGTAAGTTGGAAAAAAAAAACATGAAACATGATAAGAAAACAAGAGTTTTTAGATGGAAAATGCGTTAATTAATTAAGAAGATTTAAATCTTTCGTAATTTTAAACAAGAATAAAAATTTTATGAATACGACAATTTGGCGATGAATAAATACCATTACTATTAAATAGAAATTTATTCCTTCATAATTTTGAACAAAAAAAATTATGAATGCGATAGTTTTTTAGATGAATGATGCGATAATTAAAGAAGATTTTATTCCTTCATTATTTTGAACAAGAAATCTCATAAATTCTGCAATTTTGAGATGAATAATTAACATAAAAAAGATTAATTAGGGAAAAATTCAATTTTATGAAGTTATGAGATGAATAATGTTTTAAATATAAAATATAGTATTTTATTCCTTCCTAATGAAAGGAGATGAGAATGAAAAGATAAGTCGAATCACAAATCTTTCGTGTTCGAACATGATAAAACATTTCAGAACATAACATTCAGGAATAGACTTGAATAAGTTTTTCAGGCTAAAATAAAACTATGTAACAGAATCTCAATGAAGTTAATGAAATACGTTGTGTATTGTTAAAAAAAATTTTCATGCATTTGTGTTAGAAAAAAAAAGAGAAAAAAAACGAAATAAATAAAATTTCACGTTAACATACCCTCATATAAAATCCATATCAGAAACAAATTTTCAGTATAATAACAAACATTAACCATTTATATTTTACTCACAATAGGAAAAAAAAAATTTATTATTTTAATGCTTATAGTGTAATAACAATACATTTTACTTACACTAAGTCAAAATAATAAAATAATTAATTTTAATGCACGTTTAAATTGTTGCTAACGCATTTAATGACTGATTTTTTTTTCTTCATATGTTCTATTCTTTCAATTATTCATTGTCAGTTCATAATTCAAAAATTTATTCTCTGGAAATAGGAGATCAAATTAAAAAGATTGTTGTTAACTAAAAAGCATTTTCAATAATTGAATATTCTAAAAAATTTTTTTAGCTAAATTATTTCGTATTGAATTCAACTTCACATTACATTCAGTTTTATAATTTACTTTAACATGCATAAAAGTGTCTAATTATTTACAACGTTTTCATATCGAACAATAATATATTTGAAGTTAATTCAGAATACTATTGCATAATTTTTTCTCTGGCCAATAAAAAGTCGCCAAACGAAAACAATAGAATCAATGAAATGGCAGAAGACAATAGTATTATGAAGACTAAAAATTCGATTGTATTAAATATATGAATGAAAACTGAGATTACTCACCGAAATCTGGAGTAGAAATGAAGGGACGGAGCTGCATTAAGGGGAAAGGATGTGAATGAAAGCAGCTGTGGTGCAGCAGCAGCAATAGAAAGATAGAACGGAAGTCAGACGGAGCGTGAAAAAGAATCGCTTCGCTTCCTTTTTTACCGGCAAATAGAAGAGGGCGCAATTTGTGCGAACGTTGACAGTAGTGGAGCTCAGCCAATTTTTCTTATTTTGTCGCTTTCTTACAAAAAAAATCTTTTCTTTCTTCTTTTTTTTTTATTGGTTGTTACAAAGGAAATGTGGGGTTAACCTGCAAATGAGTTAAGAAAAAAACCATTTTGTCGCAATTGAAGGTGCGCAACACTTTATTCATTCCTTAAGCATTACATTAAGAATAAATGTAATCGTGCACTTATTTTAAGTTAATAATACTTTTAAAATTTTTAATTTTTAGAATAATGAAAAAATTTCGTTCATTTCTTACCTGAAGAGTAAAAAATGAGTTCTTTGTTACACAGAGTGAGAAGTCCTATAAAATTCATTTTATTTTGCTTTATAACAGTCTTTGAACAGCCGATTCAATTTTTAGGTTTACAACTACCAATGTTCAGCTTCGTAGCCTTGTCCTTTTGAACCCAATCCAGAAGACAAGGAAACTACTGTATCAAGTAGTGGGAGAAATTTACCTTCGTGGAGAACTTCTTAACGGAACTAAACCGCATTTACGTTACATGGAGAGGAAAACCACGAAAATTTCCCACGATTAGCCGGACGTTAAAGGGACTCTAACCCATGATCCATCTACCACTGAGGATATTTTACGTCAGCACTGTGGTCGCTGCAAGCCGGATGCGGAATTCGTATCGACCAGCCATCGCTTGGATTCGAACCCGGTCCACCTCCTTGAGAGGCAAACGCTCTATCCCCTGAGCCACCGCGGCTCTATAATATATATTTCTTCTTATTATTATTATTTTTACTGCAAATGCTACTCGCAATTAGTAGTGAGTAATGCAGGCATTTTCTAAATAATCGAATGGCCTTAAACATGATTTTTTCGGTTTTATTTTAATTTATAAATTTTTATTTATCTTTTTTTTTCGGTGCATTTTTATTGCTTCAAAGTCAAATTATCATAATAGTCTACACAAAAGTAAAGGATAGTAAGTAAAATCTTTAATTAAAAAAAATTTTTTAACAATTACGATAGAATAAGAAAGTAAGAGTAGAAATACAATACGAAGAAGTATTTTTAGGTAGTTTAAATTTCCTCGACGACAATTAAAACACAATAATTTTAATACCACAATTAAAATTAAATAATCTTTACATTTACGAAAATAAAAAAATCCATTTTTTAGCTATATTCATTTCCGCTAGTGTTTACATAAAATATGGATTTAATTTCTTTTATAAATTACAGTCCTTGGACAAATAATTGGATGCACTCTAAGATTCGACGTAAAATCTTAATTATCAGGTGATACTCTATACAGCTTTATTCTTTTTTACGTGACTGTTTGCACTTGTTTACGTTCGTGTAATATTGGGTTAAATTAGGCGATATATAATATAAAATCGACGATTGGATAAACGTGACGATATATTACATAAATATGGAATATTTATTATATCAGGTACATATATATTATATTGTAATAATTAGATCAAATTATTAGACACACTCTAATAATGACATGCTTTACACGAATTTATACGCAATACTTTTATATTTAAACATACATGTAATGGGTTTTTATTCAGGAGAGTTTTTTATATACTTCTTAATTGTATTTATTTTTAACGTATTGCATTACAATGTTAATCCATTGATACACGAATGTAAACAAGTGCAAATAGTAGTGTAAAAACAATAAAGCTGTATAGTATAACCTGATAATTAAGATTTTACATAAAATCTTATAGTGCGTCGAATAATTTGACCACGGACTGTACATCCTTTTTTCAGTTAATTTTTTCAGCTCTTCATTTCAGTTAATCGAAGAGTTTGACGAACCGATGTATGAAGTCCCGTTTGACATTCCATAAAATAGACGCAACGTTATTTTAACACCCATTATAACGTCCACGCTGAGCAATTAGTTCCGTTACAGCGACAAAATTGCTCATTAGATTTAGTAAATCTTTCAAAGAAACTATTTACACCATTTTTTCTTTTGATGCAACCCCACAACTCTCATCAATAAATATGAAACGTGTTCATTCTATCTGAATGACAAGATTCCCTGTGGTGTCATGATGGGGAAAAAGTTAGAGATAACTACTATAGATAGTGACAATATACAGATAACACACATTCACCACATTGATAACACATAGATAATCTGAAGTGTGTATTGCTTGAAGGAAAGGAAATCAGCAGGAACTCTTAAAGAATGCATTCCTAAACATGCATTCACATTCCTGTTAAGTTCTTTTCAATGCATTTCACCAATCAATCTTTTCTTGTATGAGAATTTCCTTCACCCTTTCTGTGAAATGTTATGTGGGAGGGGTTTATTTTGAGTGTGGCTTTTCCAATTAGCTAGAAAAACGGTTCTCACATTTTTTCACGTTTTAAGCCCGAACCCTGGAGCTTCTTTTGGCATACATATATATAAAGAGAGAGAGAGAAAACATGGAAAATATTAAAGATTAATGAAAAGAGAAGGGAAAAAAAATATTAAAATAAAATGCTTAAAGAAATACATTTTTATTTTTTCAAAAAAAAAAAAATGATAACAATAATACATAAATAATGAAACATTCGCCCGATTTTAAATACATGTATGAGAGAGAACTTTTTATNGGGGGGGGGGGGTTATTTTGAGTGTGGCTTTTCCAATTAGCTAGAAAAACGGTTCCCACATTTTTTCATGTCTTGAACCTTAAGTCCGGACCCTGGAGCTTCTTTTGGCATATATATAAAGAGAGAGAGAAAACATGAAAAATATTAAAGATTAATGAAAAGAGAAGGAAAAAAAAATATTAAAATAAAATACTCAAAAAAATTAATTTTTATTTTTTCAAAAAAAAAAAACAAAAAAAAACATTTCATTAATAAAATAAAATATTTTGAAAAAAATATTTAAAATATTCAGTTTTGAAATAAATTGTTTAAAAAAAAAAGAAAATTAAATTAAAATATCTGATCTAGTTATCAGTTAATTAACAGATCATAAATAACAGACTGTTATTTATCAAACATAGCTGCCCCTGAACTAGCATATTTCTTTGAATACATTTTTCACGCATTAAATGTCATTAGGAGCATTTTTTTACCAACAAGTTAACATTAAAAAAAAAGAAACTGCGTCATTGTCAATTATTTTCTTAGTTGCCTAATTTTCAATGCGTCGCTTCATTACAAAATGTAGCATTATTTTTTTTTTATGAGTAAATAATTATGCTCTTACGATAGAAATGACCTCTTCCCTGCCCGCATTATGATAAAGATCGTTATACCGAGCGTCGATCAACTGTATAAGTTAAGTGGCATTTTTTTTTTTAAAGTTCAAATCAAAAATATAAATGGTTCGTTTTTGCTCATACTGAATCAGTATATATTTATTTCATTACTACAGTCAAACCCCGCTATAGAGAACCTTCAAGGGACCGACATTTCGGCTCACTATAACTATATCCATACCGCAAACAATTTTAACTCATTTTTTCCGAACTTCTCCCTTTTATGACTCATTATTTAAATAAATGACCCATTAAAAGAAATGCAAAAATGATTAAAAAACAATATGTAGTATCAAAAAATCTGTTAAATTTTATTTTTTATGACTCTGCGTCTTATGTAGAAAGAATTTAGGGATGGGAAACTGAGATAGAAGAAACAAACAAGAAAAAAAATGCTTATGGCTCCATTCCACTCAAATAGATGGTTTTAAAAATCGGTATGTGTATTTTATGTAGAAATTTCAAAATAACCAAAAAATGAAGAAAAAAGTTTATTACATCCAATTCCTTCTCTTCTTCTGGTTCACTATATCCGCAAAAAATAATATTACATGTGTATAGTAAGGCAAGGGAGCGAGTATTTCGTTCACTATATCCGGGAGTCAACTATAAACCATGTTCACTATTACGGGGTTTGACTGTATTATGATTTAAAGAAATAAAAATACCGGTATTATAACCATCGAAAAAAATATCTATACTTCATTAACTTGTCTGAAGTCAAGATATAAAGAATTTATTTAAACTTCTTAAGCTTCAAAATCTGACCGATAATAAAAATTTCTCTTTTGAAATCCGCAAAAGATTGCGGCTTCCCACTACCCCTCTATTCTGAGGATCAAGAATCCATATCCGTCGAAAAAAAGGGTATATTTAGTCAGGAAAAGTTCGTTTTGTGTCTGATTTATTAATTTAAGAGATTATTTGAAATAATCAATGAGTGTATTTTATTTCATAACCGTCGTTTAACAGCCGACCCATTTTTGGGGTTAATGTTCAACTCCGTAGCTTTATAACTTTGAACCCACTTCAGAAGACAAGGGAACTCCTGGTTCAAGCATTGGGAGAAATGCGCCTTCGTGTAGGACTTTTTGATGAAATTAACCCTCATTAGCTTTACATGGAGAGGTAAACCTCCAACGGCTAGCCTGACGGCAGTGGGACTGACTCTAACCCATGATTCCTCTACCACTGAGGATATTTTACGTCAGCACTGCGGTTGGCGCTACCTGGGTGCGAAATTCGTCTCGACCAATCATCGCTGGGATTCGAACCCAGATCACCTCATTGGAAAGCGAGCGCTCTATCCCCTATGCCACCACGGCTCTAATTAATATATTTTAAAATTTCTTGTTTACGACAACTAATGTTCAACACCGTAGCCCTCTGACTTTGAACCAATCCAAAAGACAAGGAAACTCCTGGATCAGTACCCCCAGATATATCGATTTGTTACGGGAACATGGAGGACTTTGATACTCGACAGATTTAACGTGCATCAGTCACCATTTACTACACCGGGAGTCTTCGGCCTGGCCTGGGATCAAACCCGCGAACTCTTGGACATGGGCCCAGTGCCCTACCAACCCGGCCCTTTAATTAATATATTTGAGGTCACCCCTTTAAAACAATAAAATTAAAGGCAAGAAGATCCGATTACTGGATCAAAATTTCTACAGAGTGTTTTTTCTTTCCGTACAGTAAGATTTATTTATAAATCTATATTATTTAATTATTGATCTAATTTTTTTCATTGAAAATAACTTACAGAATAGAGGTGCGTTCTGTCTCACTTTTTGGCGACCAGCACCGAAAATTTCAAGTCCGAGTCCAAGGTGGATCTAAGATATTTCAAGCCCTCCCGCGTCCATGATTCCATTTGACAGATAATGGCCAACATGGGCGAAAGTATAAAGCCAACATTTGCAAAGTGGAAAGTTAAATAAAATATATTTCTGAGATTACTTATTTACAGAATTATATACCTCTCAGATTTTAATCATAATAATTTTTTGCATTTTTTTTTTTAATGCTAACTAATTGAAAGAGATTGTATACCTGATTAGTTTAAAAGCAGCTAGTAAAATGATATCATTAAACTTATGTAAGAAAATTGCTTTCAGGTAACGAAGAATGCATGCCAAAATTTTGAGTTTTAAATTGTCGAAGTTTTTTTGTCTCCCACTGCATTCGATTAAATTTCTTTTTAAATTACAGCCACTTTAAAGTGAGGTTTTTCCTATTAAATTTAAATTCATAGCATACAGTCCCTGGATATATTAATAGACGCACTCTAATATTCTATGTAAAATTATAATTATCAGTTAATACTATACAGCTGTATTGTTTTTACGCCTCTGAAACCGGTTTGCATTTGTTTACACTCCTGTATCAATGGGTAAACATTGTAATGCAATACGTTAAAAATAAATACAAGTACTAGTTTATAAAAATCGCCCAAATAAAAACCCATTACATGTGTGTTTTAATATAAAAGTATTGCCTATACCTTGGCGAACCTTGGCCTCAGGTATTCTTTGGCCAAGGCCTATACAGTGCGTCTAATAATTTTGATCTAATTATTATTATATATTAATATAATTCTTGATAAAATAAGTATTCTATATTTATATAATACATCTTCTAATATATCCAATCGCGGAATTTATATTATACATCGTCTCATTTAACCAATGGATACACTAACGTAAACAAGTGCAAACAGGTTTTAGTCGCATAAAAGCAATAAAGCTGTATAAAATCACCTGATAATTAAGATTGTACATAGAATCTTATAATGCGTCGAATAATTTGGCAAGTGAGTGTAGTTTATTGCTAATAAAAAAAAAGGTTGTTGCACAATAAATTACACAATTACATACATGCAGAAATTCTACAATTAATTAAAAAAAAAAAAAAAAAACTAAAAGTAGTTGAAAGAAAAGTGGGAATTCATGGAAAATCTAAGGGGGGAGAGCGCTTTTTCCACAACAACCATACTTTTCAACTCAGAGCAGCTGATAGAAAAAAATTAAGAATGGAATCATCCTTTGCCACGTTTCCTTTATTATGAATTTTTTTTTCCTTCCCTCCAAACACAGTAGTGACGACATTGCAAGGGCGGACGTGGCTTTCACGGTCCCGTGACAAAAATACTAGGTCGGGGCCCCCTTTATAAAGCTTAAACCCTGTAGCAACCCACACCCCTCTTTCTTTCTCTGTATCCGGCATTATAGTATATATCATTTGTGCACTCTTTCTTTTTTTCTTTTTTTTTTCTTCCTTTCCTTCTTTTTCATTTTTATTTTCTTTCGCACACGACGTAGATGGGTCGGATTTGCGAAATGAGAGGGCTCAAAAACAAAAATTAAAAAGACGTTACAAACAACATTTTTTTAAAAAACAATTCTTTAATATCTATAGAACAATGTAATCACTGAAACAATATTTTGGCATCATCTTTTTTTTTTTTCCTCTCTAAGAAACAAATTAAATTCATAATTTTTTACTGTCTCGAATAAATGCTGAAAAAGAGTCTTAACATATTTGAAAATTTCGGAGTAGAAATTTATTTTTGTTAATAAAAAAGTTTCTCTGCCTCGTTACAATTTTCTTTTTCTTTTTTTTTGTTATAATTTAATTGTAGGCATCATTGTTTTTCCCTTATATGGCGTTATTTTTCACGAACTAAGCATTAATTAAGAATTATTAAGCAAAGAAAACTTTGTGAATGGAATATTTATGCATCAAGAAAAGAAAGCTTTGTTAATAAGATATATTTAAGAAGAAAAGATAGGTTTGTGTTAATAAAATATATTTATCAAGTAAGGAAAATTTCGTTTATAAAAAAATTTATGCTATGCTTCTAATTTCAACTTTTATTTTGAGTTTTCAACTTTCTCTTACATATACTTTTTTTTACCGTATAAATTAGCTGTTTTTTATTTTGTTTTTTTTTAAAAGATAATAACTGGTAACTTTTTTTATTACATTGTTAATAATAATCTTCTGCACGGGAAACAATTCTATCCACCAGAATATTTAAATATAATATCTGGTTTTTAAATCTTACAAAATGCTGTATTTTTTTAAAAAAAATCTAAACTGATAACTAAATGAATTAAATTTTCACTTAATTTAATTTCAAATGGCCGGCCAGGTGATCAAGTGGTTAGCGTCCCTGACTGCGAAGCCGATGGCTGCGCGTTCGAATCCCGCTCTGGGCATGGATGTTTCCCTCTCTATGTGTTGTCTCCATGTTGTGTGGGAATGTGGCTCACCCTATAAACGGGTATCTGTGGCAGTGTGGCGTGGGTAATGTTGCTCGCCTCCGTCACTTAGGTTCACAGGTGCCCACTGGGTAACGTTAAATAAGTGATACTACCGGCATCTTCCCAGAACGTAAAAGTTCAGTACCTGCCATTAGAAAAAAACCATATTATAATAATAATTCCAAATGTGCTACCACTTTTTGCATGAGGTAACTTTTCTCGTTATTATATAATGCAAGTAAACGGTTAATGTCACATCTTATGTATAATTTTGAATCCAGCTTAAAAGATGCGTAGTAAGATAAACTTAATTTTGATAGCGTTTAGAAAATTAAGCTGCATATCAAGGAGTAGCAAATATTCCTTTTTCCAAATATTCCCTTCTTTTTTTTGAAGGGCCGCAAGACACTTACTTTCGATTTAACAGCCACTGAGCAAAGTTTCACCAATCAGTGTGATTGAGCCGTGATGGTTCAGGGGATAGAGCGTTCGCCTTCCAATGAGGTGAATCGGGTTCGAATCCCAACGGTGGATGGCCGATACAAATCCTTTATCCCGCTTGCACTGACCACAGTACTGTCGCAAAATGTCCTCAGTGGTAGGCGGATCATGAGTTTAAGTCCCCTTGCCATCAAGCTAACCATTGGAGGCTTTCGTGATTTTCCTCACCGTGTAAGACAAATGCGAGTTAGTTCCATCAAAAAGTGCAACACGAGGGCAAATTTTTTTCAATGCTCATCTGCTGTGCATAGGTGCAATCTAAGAACAAAATTGTTTCTGAAAGAAAAAAAAAAAAAAAAANAAAAAAAAAAAAAAAAAAAAAAAAAAAAAAAACTTTGTTTTTCATTTTAAAATTATTTTATTTCGAACATAAAGTTTAAAAAAAAATTAGCACAATTTAATTAATGGAACACTGAACAATTCCTAATAGTTTAATACCAATACATAGAAATTTTTACAGTTATGTTGTATGAAAAGAATAAACAGTATATGTCTATACACAGCAATGTCTGTTGGTCAATATTCGTTCATAAAGGAAATCATATTTGATTAAGATTTTTAATCATGTTCAAGACTTTCTTTCTCAAATAATATTAATGTAGGGTTTCAATATTCTTAAAGAAAAAAAAAAGAAAAAGGAAAAAAAATTGTAATTTGCTAAATGATCCCCCAATTCGCCATTTAAAACTTCCATGATATAATAGTAGCAGATCATTTTTATAACCAGATTGATGGAAACAATAGTTGTGAAATTTCAAAATTCAACCTGCATGATTTGTTGCTGGATTGACTGAAAATAATAAATAAGTATATGAACTTGAATTCGTCACCATAAAAATTAGATCGTGTAATTGTTAATTGGGCTATCAAATTTTTATTATTAATTACAATAAAAATTATGTTGGATTGAAAATCTATATTTCCTATTCTTGGATTTGAATCGATTATTTTAAAATCTTTTTTTTTTTTTTTACTTTTGCTTGGCAGAAAATAGTGGTCCTGAACGTGCGCAAAATTCGGGAATATCTATAAAAATTCGAGAAAGTCAGGAAAAATCACGACAGTCTAATTTAGCAGAAAATCTGGGATATGGATAACTACAAAACTTTGCAATATAGAATGCATATTATGCTACGTACAATTTTTTTTTTTTTTTTAAATTTAAACAGTCGTCAAAGGTACTTGGAAAAAATATACTAAAATGTATTTAAATTTAAGAATAATTTTTATATTTAACAAAGAGTAATTGATAAACTTGTAACGACATTACTTTGATGGTGGTTCATTTTATGGTGTAAATTTTTGCTCTACAACCGCTTTCTTTACGGATGTAAATAAACTGTCGTATTGATAAGTTTGAATGGAAACAGTGAAGATGTTTATTATGTTCTAGAATTCTTCACCAAACTTCGAATTATGGAAAGTTATCTCCTCTATTTCATTAAAATAGTGACTACACGTGGTTGCTAAAGAGAGAGTCATTCTACGTCAGATCAATCACAATTTTAATAAAATTTCGTGGAATAAACACTCATTATAAAGTAAGCAATTCTGCCAATTTTTAGATTTTTAATTTAAAAATTGTCCAAATTATGGACATTTGAAAAAATAAAATTTTCATGAAAAACGACAAACTTGCATACATATAAATGGCCGTAATTTTTTTTCTAATTGTATCAGGAAAAAAATTCAAAAACCATTGCAAAGCTAAAAAATAGAGCTTTTATTTAATGTCTTATATGACCTTCTCAGGCTAGATCAAACTTTCAAAGTGATCTAATGTGACTTTTGACCTGAAATATCTCAAAACATGTGGTCTCAAAAAATTACGGAAAAAAGAAAAACATATTTTTTTACTGCAACATTCTTTAATACATTTACAAATTTGTAGCCTGGAGTCTCAACAGGAAGGGTATAAAGAATTAACACAAGGGAAATACTGTACAATTAAAAATGGTATGGATGATCCGACATCAGTGGAGAATTAGTTTAAGATAATTGTTTCAAATCGTCTGCCAAAACTCTTGTAAATATAATAACTGCAACTCTGGCTAGTTGCTAGGCCACCCAAACGATTTTTCTTGTTACTAATATTTCGTAAATCGTCTGTGTATGTCAGTGGAAATAAAAGAATACAATCGCTGTAAAAGCTAACAAGGTTAATTTTGCTGTTTAAGATAATTTAACCAGTTTCTGTAATGAAAAGTTTCATTTCACAAAATGTATTTTGAAAGTGAAATTTTTTGTGTTAATCCTCAGGTTAAAAATGACCACACGTATGTCAAAAAGAATTTGAGAAAAGTACTGCCTTAGATGATTAAAAAATGCCCAAATTTATCTTTGCTACAAAAAATATGTTCTTCTAGGCTAATATCTCTCTCGAAATTGCCAGATTTCTCAGTTGTAAATTAAAACAGAGGAAAATCCTTGGTTGTTCAACGAAAGTGATTCAGAAGAAGATGTTCAGAGGGAAATATGGAATGATATAAAGACGCAGAATTGGGAAGTTTGAACAATACATTACGCGTTTTAGGAAAATCTCCTGTAAAAACAAGAAAGATCCGGTATTGGGCAATATAGTGAGAAAAAAAAATGTAAGAACATTGGATAAGTTTTAAAAGACAATTATAGTAAACGCATGAATTCCGCAACAATGTCTGACGAATCTATTACGATTTCACAGCTGAAAGAAAAATTTCAAGAAGCAGACTCAAGCTCCAATTGCTAAAAATATTGCCTGAAACCTGGAGTATTCGTAAAATTCAGGAAGAATTCAATGCAACATTTTATATGGCAAGAAAATCTAAACTGCTAGTTGAAGATCAGGGTATTTTAACAAGTTCAAATCCCAGACCTGGAAAAACTCTTACTGACAGAACAATTGATAATATCATTGCATATTACAACAGTGATGAGATGAGTCGTTATCTGCCTGGAAGAAAAGATTTTGTCACCATGATTGAATCAGGATTAAAGACACAGAAACAAAAGCGTCTGGTTTTAGGAAATCTTAAAGAAATTTTTCAAGGGTTTAAAGATAAAAATTCCAATGTTCGAGTCGGATTTTCCAAGTTCTGTGATTTGCGTCTGAAAAATTATGCCCTGGCTGATGCGAGTGGAACCCATTGTGTCTGTGTCTGTTTGGTTCATGAAAATGTAAAACTTATGCTAGCTGGTTGCAAATTACAGCATTTAACTCGCTACGAAGAATTACCATTTAAAACATACAAGGATTGTTTATCAAGAATGGTTTGCAATCCTCCTCTTCCAGAATGCTTTTTTTTTCTTCAATTGTGATTATTGCCCTGGAATTACACCCATACTGGAGCAAATAAACAACGTGTTTCTCTTGAACGGAATAGACGAGATTATCTATAAACTGTGGGCTACAAATGACCGTACAACGCTTATGACAGTTAACAACAATGTAGATGACTTTCTTGAAGCATTTGAAGTAAAACTGTGAATGCTTCTACCACGTTCATTCATTACTAGTCAACAGTCATGCTTTTTATCAAATCTGAAAGAAGGCCTGGATTATAATGACTGCATAGTGATCTGTGATTTTGTTGAAAATTATTCTTTTGTATTGCAGGATGCAGTCCAAAGATACCATTGGAATAATTCCCATTCACCCTTTTGTCATTTACTATATGAATTCAGAAACACTTAAATTGGATCACGTTTTCTTTGTTGCCATTTCGGAATGTCTCGCGCATGATACTGTCAATGTTCACCTTTTTCACAACCAATTGTTGCAGTTTATAACCTCACATTTTAACAACACAATAAAACATATTTATTACTTCTCAGATGGAGCAGGTTCACAGTTCAAAAATCGAAAGAACTTCATAAATTTGTGCTATCATGATATAGATCTCACTTCTGAGTGGCATTTCTTTCGTACGACCCATGGAAAAAGTCCATGTGATGGTGTTGCAGGTACCATCAAAAGACAAGTTGCTCGTTCCAGCCTTCAATGTTCCTCTAATGATCAAATCATGACACCGTGGAAGTTATATGAATGGGCTGTAAGAAATATCCCTTCTTGCCATTTTACATATTGCACAGATAAAGAATATGAGAAACAGAGACATTTTCTTGAAAAGCAACATAAAAATGCCTGCACAATCTCTGGCACACAAAAAATTCATTGTGTAATACCAGTAAGCCGCACATCAATTAAAACGAAAATGTATTCAAATTCATCGAAAAGCAAGATCCAGTCAATGTTGTTAAATCCTTCAGAACTGCCCTTAAGAAGATAAATGAATAAAAAATAAACATTTAAAATCAAAGAAAAAGAAACACACAGAACTAAAGTGTCAGGATGCGTGCATTTTAAATTCAAACATCTGCTTTACTACTCTCAGCAGATGATAATTTTGTGTAATCAAAACATAATTAAAATTCATATTTTTGAGATTCATATTTTCCTTTTTTTTCTCTCTACAAAATATAATTTTATTTCATTAAGTGCATTGGTATGTTTTTTTCATTCACTTTTATTTAATAAAGAAACTTTATTGTTATTTTTAAGACATTCATAAATTTGTTATTAGGCTAATGAATGTTAATGACTCACAGTAACTTAGGACTACAATATCTCATATTTTAAAAGAAAAGGAAGGACTCTGAACTTTATTTTTATTCATTTTTATTTTAATTATAAAAATTCTGAAAATGCTTTGAGATATTCATAAAAACATTAAAATGAGAAGGTTGAAAAAAAGGATGACGTTTTAATAATTGTTTATTTAAAAGATTTATTATTAGTATATTGATTAGAAATTGTGGAGATCATGTTAAATTAGTCTTTAGTAGGAGCAAATTGTGTGTCAAATCTGTTGATTTGTTACAAAATATGTGTATTATATTATTAAATATCAAACTCAAATTACTTCTGTCAAGAAAAGAAAGGAATATTTGTTGTGTGCATTGTACAGCATAACATTTTTAATTATACCGTATTTCACTTGAGTTAATTCTTTATACCATTCCTGTTGAGACTCCAGGGTACAAATTTGTAAATGTGTAGAAGAATGTTGCAGTAAAAAAAAAATTTTTTTTTCGCAATATTTTGAAATCACGCGTTTTGAGATATTTCAGGTTAAAGGTCAAATTTGGTCACTTTGAAAGTTTGACCTAGCCTGAGAAGGTCATACAAAACATCAAGTAAAAGCTCTATTTTTTTAGCTTTGCAATGGTTTATGAATTTTTTTTCCTGATACAATTAGAAAAAAAAGTTACGGCCATTTATATGTATGCAAGTTTGTCGTTTTAAATGAAAATTTTATTTTTTCAAATGTCCATAATGTGGACAATTTTTAAATTAAAAATCTAAAAACTGGCAGAATTGCTTACTTTATAATGAGTGTTTATTCCACCAAATTTCATTAAAATCGTAGGGGGGCACAATATTTTGGGCACTCCACCGATCACAATTGTTGTTACACTATGAATTGTTATTACAGAAATGTTATTACGCTATGAAGCATATGTAACATTTAAATTAAAATTCACAAAATATTAAACAATTATTAATAAAAAAATTTAAAATTAATACTAAAAACAATTAATAACCGTAAAAAACAAGATAACAATAAGTAACTAGCAAAAAAAAAAACACTGGCCTGCTTAAACTAACATCTTACAACCTAATATAAGTTATTGGTCATCTAATCTGCAACAACAGAAGTCACATTGATGTTACTTTAAGTTGAATTACTTGTATAACTGAGACATTGCAAAATGTTTCTTTTTTCAATGTCAATAAAGAGTTTTGAGTTGATAGTATTTAGTATTATTATTTTCCCAATAATCACGAAAACAAAATTATTTGACGGCTCGTCTATGACCTCATTAAGCAATTTTTTAGAGAAAATGGCACGTTGGTGAATAAAGGTTCGCCACCCCTGCTGTATAGTATCACTTGATAATTATAATTTTGCATAGAATTTTATAGTGCGTCTTATCGTTTGGACAGGGACTGTAAGTGAAAATTCAAGTATTTATTCATAACAATACACGTGACACGTACATTGATGAATCGTATCAATTGTTATGGACCTCTACCCCACCTGCAAAGATGGAATTTCCGTGAAAGACCTGATACGGGTCATCAGGTGCAAAGGAGTGATTAAAATCATCAAAATACAGATTATTTCTCTCAGGAGACAAGAATGCTTCCTCTTTTATTAGACTTTAAGGTTCACCCAACTACAAATCGATTTTAAATAACTTTTAATCCCTCCTATCCTGTTATTGACATATGCGTCAAGGTTTCAAAAACTAATTTATTTCTTTAAACTCAAATATTGATTTGCAATCACTAACAGTAGCGTAGTTTTGGGGAGGGTTTGGGGGACAACCCCCCCCTCCGAAATTATGTATTTTTAGATTAATAAGCTATTGTACGGTAAGTAGGATGTAGTTTTTAAAAAAAATCATTATTAATTAATTTTCCGCAATTTAAGCATTTGAAGAATATATATATATATATATATATATATATATATCCCCTTCAAACATGCATTAAAACTACGCCACTGGTCCCTAATGTGTAAAAGTTTTGATTGTATATTTTACTTTAATTATAAAAAAGGTAACGTAAAGGTGGTCCTTACAGAACATCCCGTTTTTTTCTGTTAAAAGCATTTTCGTATCATTGATTCATAGGAATAAAAATTAAAGATAGAAAATATTTTATTTTTTAAATGATCATCAATTTCTTGGTCACAAAGGACCGAAATTTTGATTGTTAAGCCTAACATTTCTGTCAGAATATATATGTATGGTGAATATCTAGAAAACCTCTAGGACAGCCCAGAGCTAATAAAGGCCATGGATTATGTCCTGTAATGCAATCCTGTTGAATGGGGGTGGGAGAAGTTCCATTAGTACACAGAGAGAGAGAGAGAAAGATCATTATTAGAAACAGACTCTTGTTGACATTATTATTTTCGTTCGAAAACAGTAATGATTAACAGCGAAAATGGAGGTCGCACAGAAACCCGATAGATGGATATTTTTCTTATGACTTTTGGTAGTAATGCCCTGGTGCCAAACAAGATTCTGATAAATGATTGTTAGGGTGAAAACTATATAGGCAGATCCATAAATTAAACGCCTTATGTAAGAAAACTGCTGAATGTTTTACTAAATTGCAAATTAAATATAAATTATATGAGTCATATCAGAATTTCAAAGCTAAATGTTTTTTCTTTTATATAATCTTAAATAAAGTTTACGCTTATTTTCCTTCTTCCTTTTTTTTTTCAGTTCAAAGATTCAGTAATGAAGTAAAACACAACATAAATGTTGAATCAAACGTGACCATCATTTCTACAAACATAACTTTTGCTTACAGCTGTTTGGAAACAAATGAAACTTCGATTATTCTCTAGATTAAAGCTACAGTTAAAATTGAAGCATTCTAGCTAGTCGAAATCTTTCTAAAAGTGTGATTAAGTATAAATTATTTTGAAGACGAAATGTAAATGTATGCTACTTTTTTTTATAACCGTCGTTGAACAGCCGACCCAATTTCATGGGTATACGACTACTAATGTTCAACTCCGTAACCTTGTCAATTTGAGCCCAATCCAGAAGACAAGGGAACTCCTGATTCGAGTATTGGGAGAGCTTAGCCTTCGTGAAAGACTTTTTGATGTAGCTAACCCGCATTTGCGTTGCATGGAGAGGAAGAACACGTGAACCTCCTACGGTTGGCCTGACGGCAAGGGGACTCTAACATACCCACCTAGAGTAAATGGTTACATACATAATACTAACATAACCTTCTAGTAGGTGTTGACAGCCCATAATCAGTCTACCACAGATGATATATCACGTCAGCACTGCGGTCGGGCTAGCCGGATGCGGAATTCGTACCGACTGAGATTCGAACCTGGTTCGCCGCATTGCAAGGCGAACGCTCTATCCCCTGAGCCATCGCGGCTCCCATAAACACTACTTGTAGCGATCGAAAATGGACTGAGATAGCCGGTTTGGCGGGCGCTGGACTCTTGTTCGAGAGAACAGGAGCTCGAATCCAGCGGGGCGAAAACTCCCCGTGTTGTAAATGGTGACTAGTGCACGTTAAATTTGTCAGGTCACAAAGCCCTCCATATTCCTACAACAAATTCAACCTCTGAGGGTACTGAATTGGAGATTGATCGTTCTCTAGTTCAGATTAAAATTACGATCTGTGGATGAATGAATGGGTTCCCCCTATAAACGGGTGTGACGTATGGGTGTGGTAGAAGTCTAATTCTTGGCCATAGATGGCGTCACTGGACAACAAGATCAATCGCACCCCTTGCCCTACTGGCTCAAGACAACAATAACAACAGCTCTCAAAAATGAATTTCGTATTCTGATCGGACACGGAAATGCATATAAAATTTTATGTCCTCTAGCCATTTAAAAAAATGTTCAAGATTTTGATTGACAATAGATTATTTTTGACAATAAAAGGAATATAAATTTTGCCAGCATCATCCAGGCTTTGCTACCATTTCAAGGTAAATAAAAAGCCATGTCCAAGGGAAAATTATTTACGCTTAAATTTGATGTTGTATTTTGGTTTGCTTACTCGTTCTATATTTCAGTTTATTTTGTTTAACAATCTACATACTTAATTATATAACATAATATACAGAGGAAATTTTACATGAATTTCAAACCTCTCTATTATTCATTCTCCTCTATTTTTCCTTGTTAAAGTACATTATTCCCAAACTTCTTAATTTATTATCCATTGTAGGTATAAATTTTGTAAAATATTTCTTCTCAATTTTTCAATATAACCATCAGAAATTTTTATTCTCAAACCAAAAAAGTTACATTCAAAAAACTAGATTTTCCTCGATTTTGGTCGCAAAATGAGGATTCATATTCAGCATTCCAGGAAACACAAATGTGCGAAAAATGAAAATTACCGATAATTTTTTCAGGTAACGTCCATTTTTAAACTCTGTTGCCTGGACTGTAAGAAAATTGTTGGAAAAAAATATATATATAAATTGCGACCTTAATTATAATGAATTGACTTTTTGTTCTTGCATTTTTTAAAAATAAAGATTAAGAGATATTAAAATATAGCATACTCTAATATCTCTATATTGAAACGTCGCTGCCTGTTTTGGATGTTCAACTTCATGTTTTACTTTGCTACGCAGAAACTATAAACCTAAAACTTAAAAATATGAAATTTCCAAGGTAAATAGAAAAATGCCCTATGATGGAATAATAATAAAAATAAAAAAAATTAGCACTCAGCAAAATAGCCTAAAAATTGCAGCTACGGAAAGGATGAATTTTTTCTAAATTCCAATTTGTTCAAAAGTTTAAGAAATGTTCGATGCATTTTTGCAAGAATTTTGTTTATCATATATTGTTTTAATTAAAGATTATTTGTTTATTGTATTAAAAAATATGTATTTTACCCTCGATATTTTATTTCATAAAATCACTTACATGGGGTTGTCTCAACATGTATGTTAAAATATTAAAATATATAGAAAACATAATTCAAGAGAGATAAAAAACCATTTCCTTTTTGAGTTGCTATAATGATATAATAATTTTTCTTTCATGGATAACATAGATTCTCATATATATCTGTGTATTTTGTCAGCATATTTTGAATCTATAAATTTTAAATTTTTCTTTTTCCATTTTAAAATCCATTTAATCGTTATTGAATTTTGAATCGAAATAGAAGAAATTTTTTGGGGGTGGCCTTGGCCTGCAACAAGCTGTAGAGCAACAGAAGAAGAATCTTTTATTTTACTTTTTGCGAGTGCATTTACGAGAAACATATAGAATTCAACCATGAATACATATTATATGTTTGATACGATTTTGCTTACCATATCTACAAGAATTTTCTCGAATTTATACTAATTGATGTATGTAAAGCATATGTTTTTTTTCTTTCTTTGTTCCTGTCTTTTAATTTGGGAAATTGAAATGAAATATATTCCTCAAAGAAGAGTTTGTTCTATTATAAACAGTCCTCTGAATTTTATTCCATATTACAAAACAAATAAATAAACAAATAAAAAAATAAGAATGTGACGTGCATAATTTCGTAGTAAATCACTGTTACCTTTAAGTTCTAGTTCTCATACAGCTGATGACATTTTATGATCAAAAATTTATTTCGTTTACTTTTTTCATTTATTTTTTATTTCGAAATGAGGCATCGAACTTAAAGCAAACATACATATTTTTCCATATTTTAATTTTTCAGAATATTTGAAATTCTATACTTGTGCTGTGAAGATTGTTTTCAGAACAAATTAATTTATCTCAAATATCCTGAGTTTGAACTCACCTATAACGATGCATACAGCAGTTACATTGCAAGTAAAAATACGTTTTTATTATTATTATTCCTTTTGAAATTTTATTTAAAGTAGAAACTGTGACGTCCATAAAGAAAAAAAAAATCTCTAAATTTAATGAATTTCGGTTTTTATTCTTCTTGGAACGTTTCTGTGTGTGGTTGGTTGACTGTGAATAAAAAATGATTTTGGAGTGTTATTATAATTTAGAGTTTTCTGCAAGAAAACATAACATAAAAGTAACGGCCGAGTGCGGAGAATATATCACATTACTGTAAAACAAAAGGAGTTGTAAGAAATGAGAAACATCATGAATTTTTTTTTCAAGAAATGAATTATTAACCATAAAAGAGCAAAGATTGGAAGGAAGGAAACTTAACTTAAAAATAATCTCTTTCTTTCGGTGCTTGCATAAAAGAATGGGGGAAAAAAGACGAACGTTTTCTTAGAAAAGGCTTTAAAAATATTTTACAGAAAAAGATCTATCGTTCAGTTGGAAGTTAAAATCGTCAAAAAGTTTTAATATATTGATTTTTAATATATGTATTCCAAACATCGTAAATGAAAATAAAAATCCATTGTGGTTTTTTAAAAAATTTCGTTAATTTTGATTATTTGCATAAAATTAAAGAAAGTAACATGATTTCAAAGGATCTATTACCAACGCTTGTAAATTAGAAGTAGTACTCAAATCTCTATTATCTAAGAGTCAAATTTTTTAAATGTTGGTAAATTAACAAGCAGTTAAAATGCTTATAAATAAAAATGTGAAAAATTAACTGTTTGGTGTTTTTTGAAATTTAAGGCCTGATAAATTTAAAAATTTTTGCTAGACTGATCATGGGTTAAAGTCCTCTTGCAGTCAGTGTAAACGTGGTTTTCCTCTTTATGTAACGCAAATGCGGGCTAGTTCCATCAGAAAGTCTTCCACGAAGGCAAATTTCTCCCAATACTTTATCCAGAAGTTCCATTGTCTTCTGGATTGGGTTCAAACTTACAAGCTTACAGAGTTGAGCAATAGTGGTCGTAAACCCAAAAATTGGGTCGGCTGTTCAACGAACGGTTATTAGATAAAATAAAATATCTTATAAACTTTTATTCGTTTTTTTCTGAATTTTAATTCAATTAAGCGTAATTGAACGTATTTCCAACATCTTATTTGAACAGAGAGGAATATATCGAACCCAATATTTGTAAGCTTCAGACAGGGTTTAATGTTTGATTTTATTGAAATGTTAAAGATATTTTCCTTAAGTAAAACTATTAAACACCTGCTGTTGTTTTTTTTTTCTTTTCAAAAAAGTTTCTTTTTCTTAAAAGTTTTGGGAAGTCAAATATAGATAAACTAGAATTTTGTGAAAAATCATGCGGTGCTACTGTTATAAAAGATTTTCATAAAAGATTTCTTTAAAATGTATAGTTCCTTGCTTTTCTGCAGTTACCTATTTAAAACTTTTATAACTTTGAAACCGTTAATAAGCTGAGGTAATCCTATCAATTGTATAAAAAATACATTTGGAATCAATATCTCACTTGTCTGAGTAGCAATGCTAGATGCATAAATATATATGAGTCAGAGTTTGCCTTGTTTCATTATAAAATTTAAATAACTTCTTAATTTCTAGATATATCGATTTATATGTGATTTCATTCAATTTAGCAACAAAAAAAATAATCATCGGAAACATCATTACTTGCAAACGAATATGTTTTTTTTCCTCATTTTTTCTCTCAAAAAATTCTAAATAGAGACTGAAGCTCACTGCTAGGGAAGGTGTTAATTTCAGATTTTCACACTAGGCTTAAATCACATTTTTAAAATAAACTACAACTTTCCCTTAACTTTTTTTTGTATTCAAATAGTCACGTATGTTCCCTCAAAGTTTAGGACCCTATTATATAAAAATAGAATCAGTAACCATATATCTGTGAATAGATTTCGTGTCTGCTGCATTAAAGGATTCTTTTTCAGAAGATTTCATGCTGTCACCATTCAAAACAGTAAATCTTCCAAACGAATCATAACTACTGGTGTACCTCAGGGCAGCATACTCGGACCTATACTTTATATTCTCTATACATATGACTTCCCAATAAATAAAACAGACTTCAACAGTATTACAGCCTATTACGCAGACGATACTAGTATTATTATAAAATACAGAAACCCAAACCTTGCTCTGATGAAACTACAAGAACACATTTATGATATAGAAGAATGGTGCAGAAATTGGAAAACAGCCGTCAAGGCCGAAAAATCTGAGATCATAGTCATACAAAAAAAAAAAAGAATCAAAATACTTCCTCAATGCAAACCAAAGCTTTTTGATATTCAAATTCTAATAGTAAATAAAACAAAGTAACTCGGACTCACCATTAACAGCAAACTCACCTGGACCGACCACATGAAAAATGCAATAGACAAAGCCAATACAGCAATAAATGCAATTCAACCTCTCATCTACAACCGGAATGTTTCACTTAAAAACAAAAACACTTCCATGATCCGAGCCATTCTAACATATGCTTCTCCTGCTTGGGCCACAATTCCAGACCATCTAATGAAGAAACTGAACCCGTGCCAAAACAAAATACTCCGTAAAATCACCTGCGCCAGATGGTTCATTAGAAACTCAAACATCCACAGAGATCTCAAAATCCCGACTCTCTCTCAGCATATTTACAAATTTAATGCAGATTTTTATGACAAAGCTATCAACTGCAATACAGCTAACTTCAATGAAATATTTAAATTTGAAAACTTTAAAAAAGACAAAAACCTTAGACCAATAGCTGCACACTTCACCTCTGACGCCTCATACCGAAACTATCAACATAAGTAAAAATCTCCAACTCTAACATCAATAGTTCATAGCAATAGTTCAAAACATCAACAGATTACAATCTCAACTGCTTCAACTACAATACCAAACTTGAAATCTGAACCTAGTACCTAATGTTGACAATAGATTCACAGCCATCTTTTCTATAGCCTTGAAATTCAAACCTGTTACCTCATGTGGACAATACATACACAGCCATCTTTACTATAGCAAGTTGCTTAGAATTATTTTCACTTTCTTTTCAGTTAAACAAGCAAGGTGCTTGCTTTACAATATCAGTCACCCCAGAGACTCTGTATACAAACTGCTT
>NC_092211.1:5967396-5988751 GCF_043381705.1 Parasteatoda tepidariorum
GCTAGGCAGAAGTGAGTAGTCTTTGTCGATAGATCTCTATTTTAGTATTTTGTCGAAAGCACTTTTTTTCACGAATTTATATATTACGAATTTATTTGACGATTTTTGATTTATATCACGAATTTATTTGTTTTACTAGAATTTATTTGTTAATGCAGGTTTTTCCATTGCAGTTCACTTATTTCAATTTTTAATAGACTTAATTATAGCCAAAATTTTAACCTTTTAAAGAGATATCAGTTTTAGAAATTTTATCCTAAGATTTTATACTATAGCACATTTTAAATAGGTTTAACGAATTACATGTCATTTATTTGAATTCAAATTTATTTTAATGACTTAGTATTTACTAAAACGATGTAATTTTTTAAAAAAAAATAAGTTGTTATATGGATTTGAATGATTGTTTTGAATTCTTAGAATTTGTGCATTTGCAATGCACCGAAGTTAGTAGCGAGCGAAACGATCTTGGTTTGCGAAGCAAACCATATAAGATTGCTTAGCAATTTTCGTGTGTTGGCGAGCGTTAGCGAGCAGGGGGGTGCAGCCCACTTGTTAGATTGTAATGGTCTAAGAAAATAGTGCTATTTTAAAGATTTTTGAATGACCTTCGAATTTTAATGCAAAGAATGCACTGAAAGTTCTTAATAATCAGATTGTAAGTAATACAACACAAAATAATGACGTCGTTCATTCATTTCACAAAAAGTATTACCTTATGTCAACAGATATGTTTTACTCAAAATTCCAGTGAATGCCCTAAAATCTTTGAAAAAATAAATAAATAAATTTAAAAAAAATCGCGTCAAATAGTTTTTTCTATCAAGAGCACACTTCTCATTGAATAATTAAAAATGTTTATCATTTTATTTGGTAGATTACAATAAAATGAACCAGTGTCAACGAAAATCGAAATTACAAATGTAATTTTTTTTAAATTATTTTTCCTGTTTTTTTATTATTTATCCAATAATCTATAAGATCAAAATATTCTTTTGGTTTCAGGGTTGTTTAATTAATGTTTCTATGTGTATTACATGAACACATGGATTAAAATGATTACTTTTATACTGACGTGGTATTTTTTCGTTTATTTTATTTTATAACCGTCGTTGAACAGCCGACCCAATTTTGGGTTTGCGACTACTAATGTTCAACTCCGTAGCCTTGTCATTTTGAACCCAATCCAGAAGACAAGGAAACTCCTGGGTCAGGTATTGGGAGAAATTTGTTCTGAATTTTTTTGATGAAACTAAGCAGCATTTGCGTTACAGGGAGAGAAAGAAAACGAAAACCTCCCTCGGTTAGCCTGACACCAAAAGGGACTCTAACCTATGATCCGTCTACTACTGAGGATATGTCACGTCAGCACTGTGGTCCGTGCAAGCCGGATGCGGATTCGTATCGAGCAGCCATCGGTGGGATTCGAACCCGGTTCATCTCATTAGAAGGCGAACGCTCTATCCCTTGAGCCATCACGGACGGCTCCGGTTGCGTACTATGAAATTTCCCACAATATTTTTTAAGAGTCTCTTAATAATACTCCGTTTCAAATTACAGATTATTTAGTTGCATTTTTCTTACTTTGCGCTTTAAATGAAAAGCAAAGGAAAAAAAACAGTAAAAAAAACATAAAAGGTAATGAGAAAAATGTTTAATTTTCTTCTCTGTAAATGACTTTATATAATTCGTAGAGTGATTTCTCCCATCAGAATATGCTGATTCCACAAAATATTAATATCCAATTTGGCGCTAATTGGATGAGGCCAAAACCGTTAAATTGGCGCTCGACACTCGTACGTCAGTTTTCCCTCAGAACAGATCGATTCGAATTCCATATGCGTCATTTTAAGATTTCACATCGAGTTTCTGGACTAAAGATTTTGAATTAATTGACGTGTTTCTCTGCCTTGATCTCAAAATACACAATTGAACATTTTATGAATTGTAAGATACAAAGTTTATAATTGTGTTTATTAAAAAAAAATTAATGAATGAAATTAAATGGGTGCATATAAAGTTTAGAACAAAAATTTTAATAAAAAAAAATTAGTAATTATGATGTTTTGATCCTTACCTTTCAAGTATATGTTATTTATTCTAAAATCGTTTTCTATTTTTATCATCGCATTCTTATTGGACAAAAAATTACATTCAGGTTTCTTTGGCTGCAATCAACGTAAAATTAATGGTTAATAAATAGTGAATAAATAATAAATAGTGAATAATTAATAAAAGTTATAAAGATACTGATTGCGTGTAAAATATTTCTTATCTCTAAATTAAAGGTTTTTGCAATATTTATATAATATTCTTATGATCTTGTTTTCAAATAAAAAGCTTAAAAGTAAAAGCTCCGTTTCCTTATTATAAATTAATATTATAATATTACCTTATTGCCAACAATTTATAATAATATTTAAATCGGTACATAATTTTATTAACTGTTAACCTTGATAAATTGCCACCTATAATAATAAAATAAAGAGTTTGTGTGCCTTGCTTGTAACTCCAGAACCGTTCGTTCTATCTTCCTGAAATATGGACAGCTGCTGTAAGGGGCATTTTTTAACCCTATATCTTAAAATTCATTCGGAATTTTCTATTAGAGAAAACCGGTTGTAAAACTGAATTTTCTCATTGGTGAAGCGTTAGCCATTTTTTTTAAAATTAAACTATAACGGAATCTAATTTTTCAATTATTTTAAATATACCATCAGTGCTAGTCAATTGATAAAAAAAATAAACTTAAAAAATGGTTTATTGCCCGTACTTTTTATACACTATGTCAGATGAATTCAATGTTAACGAGGTAACATGCCTGGACTATGTTACCAAATTAGTGTTTTTAAAGTCATTAAAATCTCGTGCTTATTGCTTATAGTGATTGGATACCTGCAAGCGACGTCACGCTATAAATTTCGGACATTTAAGTACAGTAAACAGTAAGAAATAGAACATTCTAAATAATGATCTAATAATCGGTTTTCCACGTACTAGAACTCAATCATAATGGTTTATGGGGATGACCCCAAATATAATAGCAAATTATAAAATCACACACGAAAACGTATTTTCGTTGCATTTGATGAATATAATATAAAAGCTGCAATCTGTAAAATATTGTCCCAATAGTTTGGTCAGGAAAAAAGCCTTTTTTTAGTTTTATTTCTTGCGTATTTAGACATATCTCGAGAACTTTTTAAGAACACAAAGGAATTCTTTTTACATGGAATTATAAAAATCATTTATCCAAAAATTAATTTTCAATAATTATTCATTATATTTTAATAATGGTTGGAAATTTTTTGAACTGCGAAGTATAAAATTTTTCACACCATTTTAAATAATGTTTTATACGCCAAAATAAAAACTTTGTGCGAAATCGGTTGAATATTTGCAGAGAAAGCGAATTTTAACTAAACTTTATTTTTAAATAATCAATCACTTCTTTTTTTACTATAACTTTGCATTAAGAAATAAATGAACTAATCGTCATTTACTTTTTTTTCTTTTAACTTTTATATCCCTATAAATTAGTATCGTTTTTGTCATTAAAAAGAAGGAAATAATCAGAATTTCCTTAATCATTTAGAATAAAAATACCTTCAATTATTTAAAATAAATAAAAATTAATTTTTCTTTAGAAATAAAGTATCAGAAACATTGCAATGAAAATGTGAAAATGAATATAAATTACAGCAATTACAAATAGGTAATGCGGTATTAAGCTAAAAACCATTATTAGATAATGATAAGGGCATTTTTAAGACTAATCAAATTTTTCTTAATTTAAAAATTCACTTTGTAAAAAAAAAGAATAGAAAATTGAAACCTACTTCACTTCAAATGCAATTAAAAAAACTGATTAAACTAAAAAAATACATTTATCTCAACAGCATTAAAATCAGCAACAAAAATAATCCTATATTATATTTTATTATAATGTTTAAAAATGTATCTACGACTTGAACGCTGAATCAGTGTGTGGATGATTCAATTTATGAAAAATTAAATTCAAAGCTTTGAATGGAGCGTAAACTTAACATTCTTTTTAATCTTTGAATATGGAAAATGTCTTTATCGAGTTTTGTTGAAAGAAATATTTGCAGAAATTTATTCCGCAGATTAATTCTTTTCTTTAAGAGGCAAAAGAATTTATATAATTATAAAAATTCTTTTCAACGTTAATTAAGCGCATTCTTTATGTTAAGAAGCAGTCGCTGAGATACCGAAATTCCTAATTATCAATGGCTTTATTTGACATCGACCCTATCATATATATAAACATAAATAAAATAAATTTTGCATTAATTTAATACTTAAAAAGAGTTAAAAAAAAGATTTTAAATCTATGTACGTACACCTTTTTATTCCTTTGTTTAAAACTTTAATTTATATAATATCTTTAATCTGTAATATAACTTTGTTTCTTAAAAATGTCTGATGTGTAGAAAAAAATTTGTCAAGCAGTTTATGAAAGATTATAGAGTTTACTGTTTAGATATATTTATTGATTTGGTGCACTAGCTGAAGAAAAACATCTAGCAAATTATAAATACATAAAATTAAAATGTTTGTTTTAGCTGTGTAATGTGTTTCAAAATAGTCTGGAAATTTCAGTATTATTACAAGTAACGCGTAGTATATTAGTAAATATACATGTTACTGTGAATGGCTGAAATGGGTGGTTGTTTTCTTAAACAGATGAATGTTGACAATCACGTAGTCGCTTTGGTAAATGTCCGAAATATATACTAGGTCTAGTTAAGTGCTAAAGACTGGTATACATTTGTCCGGTATGCCCTGCAATGTTTTTTTAAGGTTCAGTGCCACTGCCTGGTATGCATTTGACTGGTACTGCGAAAACTGATGTTTCTCCTAATCTATCCTCAGCAGGTATTAAAATACCGAATAAATATAATAATATCAAATCGGATATAACAAATATTTCGGACATTCACCCAAACGACTATCTGGTTGTTGACATTCACCGGTGAAAGTCGACATTCTCTTGATTTCACGGTAACATGTACAGGGTGGCATAAATTTGATGGATGGTATTAAAATTTTTTTTTACAGAGATACGGTTAAGCTTAAATAAAAATAATTATCTTGACGGAAAGTATTGCGATATTCAAATTTTCTCTCACAGTTCCAGTTTTTAAATAAAATTTTCGACTGATGGTGCTTCAATAAGTAGATAACCTGTTTATCTACAAATCGAAAGAAAAAAGTTAACTTGCAAATCGAAGAAAAGGATCACAATTTCTTTCTAAAATCTTTCGATAAAGAATTATCACAAAACGATATTATCAAAATGTCAAACCGCTGATCAAATAATCGCAGGACTAAGTTTTCAAACAGCAAAACGCACGAAGCTTTGTTGAAAATTTTCTATTTTCAATTTAAATCAGTTTAAAAAATACATGACTGAGGAAAATGTCTCGATATTTTAATTATATTTTAGATTTGACAATAACTGTCGAAATTAAATATTAATTTGGAAAAAGTATTTCAAAGTATATCCTATTCACCCAGTATTTATTCCCAGTATGTAATAATTTTCACACGCGTAGTATACGATGCTAACGTTACCGTGAACGACTGAAGAGAATGTCGACTTTCACCGGTGAATGTCGACAATCACGTTGTCGCTTTGGTGAATGTCGACAATCACATAGTCGCTTAGGTGAATGTCCGTTTTTTTTGCTATGCCCGATTTTATTATATTTTATTCGTTGATGTTATTATATTTATTCGATATTTTAATATCTGCTGAGGATAAATTAAGAGAAACATTAGTGTTCGGAGTACCGGATGCATACCGGACGATGGCACTTTACTTTAAAAAATCATCTGTGTAGGGTGGCACTGAACTAGACCTGGTATTTCGGACATTTACCAAAACGACTATAAGATTGTCAACATTCACCTTTGGAAGTCAACAATCTCCAATTTTGGTCAGTCACAGTATTTAATAAATATTATCTTTTAAAATCTTTTCAGTTAAGGGGTCGAAGTCGTTGTTATAATCATTGCTTTTTTCTTGCAATTCAATTCTCGAAATTTATTATTCCATGAATACTGATAAATCAGTCAAAAAGTCGGAAAGTGACACCGTCAGTCATAAATAGGCAATGTTTGGAATTCTGATACCAAAACATGTTTCATAAAAAAAAGTTTTATCCAGTAGAATGAATAATCTCAGTTTGTGTTGTTTCTTGGTAATACTCACTGATAGGAAATATTAGGTTAAAAATCAGTATTTCCTCAAACATTTACATAAATACATAAAAAGTAACGAATATTCATGTTGTTTGATAAAAAAAAAATTTCTCCTTCTTCATTGGCCTGACAGTCCAGGATGGGCCCTTGCCTTCCGCAGAGTTGAACTCCGGGCTCTTCTACACTTGGCCAGAGACATTCAATTTGTGACTTTTAGAATATTTAAATCACTTTCGAGGCAGTCGAGCCTTCTAAAAATTTTTTATTGACAAATATTTAAAAATTATTGTTTTTCAACCTTAACGCAACGAAGAATTTATATAATCTACTTAAGCTAAATGGTTATAAAATCAGAAGAAAATAACGTTTGATGATGTAAATGTTAAAAAGTAAAACAAAATATTTATAAATAAAAAGGACGTAATTATATTTTTAAATTGTTTTAAACAAGACAAAATTCTATAAATTTTAGCACAATCGGTTAGGCCGTTAAAATTGCATTAGAGTTGTAAAAAGATTCTAAGAATATATATTACTATTACAGAACACCATGCATAATTTTTTTTTAAAATTTAATATTCGATCAATAAATTTAATTAAAAAAACTGGATAGTTTTTTTAATTTTAAATTCGTATCTGTATTGCCTTTTAAGTTAACAGCTTATATGTATCATTTTCATGTTTTTGCACTTTTGAAGACTGTTTTAGTGCAAAGATTACTACTAATTAAAATTAAGAAAAAATTTATATTCGAATGTACTTTTTATAGAAGTTAACTAGGTAATCAGATGGAATGGATACAGAAATAATTCCTCGTTTACTTTCTAAGTTGGAGTTTCAGATGGGATATGTTGAGAATGTACATATATCTCATTTATTTTTTAATTTATTAAAGAGCGAAATAGCGATGAAATTCCTAAAACATTTTCTCATTTAATTTGCTTATCTAAAATTGCCTTCTCTTTTTTCAAATTTGTTTCTTCTTTTTTTTTTCCCTAACCTGCAAATACGTGATGAAAGGGAAAACAATTTCAAGATAATTTTCTTGTTTGGAAACTTAAAAAAAGAGAGTAAATTAATTGCGACGCTAAAATAAAATATAATCCTCGAAATTATTTTTTTCATTTTTGCGCATTTTTTCCGCGAGAAAAGAGTAATTGATTAATTTTATTTTTTATTAGCTTATTAGCATTATATAACTCGGAGAGATAACATAAAAGATACACAAGAGTTTTCCGAAATTCTGTGAATTATTTAGACAAACTCTGAATTTGTGTATGTTATAATTATTTTTACAATCATACGCTTATTTTTTAATTCAGTGTTTTGTTTTTACTAAAAAATTTTATTGAAGTTATACTTCTTATGCGACTTCCAACAAGGTTGCGTTAAAGGCTACATTTTTATTGGCCGGGAAATCACGTGGTAGGATCCAGTTTTCCCTCATTCATTTCCATATTGTTTTGGTTCTCACTAGCATAAAAATAATAAAAGTAATAAAAGTATTGTTTTTCTATAAATATTTTTTTAGTTTGTTTTGATACACATATAATTTAATAGGGTAGTATTTTTTATTTTCAAATTTAGTGGATAACAATTGTAAAAAATGAGTGAAAACAATCCCACGGACAATGCGACGGATTTAAGGTTATGTCAAGGTACGTCTCTTGTGAATATCAATTGATTGTTAGGTTTTCTCTTCTGAAATTACATTATGACGCATTCACATACATTATTAATACAAATACATTTTCCAGGGCGAGACGATGAGGCAACCACAAGCACTTCCACTGGTTCAAGAGGTCCACGAGGGAAAAATGCACACTATTACCGTGATTACAGAGCACGGCAGCGAGCGGAGCAGGAAAAAGAGTCGTTGAATAGAACTAGTGATCCTTCTACGACTGCTGATTCTTCTACAATTAACGTCGCAGGTTACGAAGTTTAACTTCTTCCACACGGAGGGACTCCACGCACTATTTTTTTTAATTTATTTATTTATTAATTATTATTTTTTTTAAATTTTATTTAGCCGTCTTTGAACAGTCAACCCAATTTCGCGTGTACGACTACTAATGTTCGCCTCCGTAGCCATGGAGTTTTAAACCCAATCCAGAAGACTAGGGAACTCCTGGATCAAGTACAGGGAGAAATTTGCCGTCGTGGAGGACTTTCTGATGGGACTAAACCACATTTGCGTTATATGAAGAGGAAAGCCACGGAAACCTTCCTCGGTTAGCCTGACGGCCGAGGAAGGTTAGCCGTCTAGGTAGCGTCTACAACAGAGGATATTTTACGTCAGCACTGTTGTCGGTGTTAGCCGGGTGTGGAGTTCGAATCGATAAGCCATTGCTGGGATTCGAACCCGGCTTACCTCATTGAAAGGCGAACGTCAATCTCCTGAAACACCACGTCTCTTATCAAAATTGTTCGGAGGGAACTGGGCTAATAAGCATATATTTTGAGAGTTATTTTTTACTCTAATATATTTAAACCAAGTATTATATCTTACAAAGCGCCGATACAGCCAGGTTGGTAGGACACTGGGCCCATGTCCAAGCGTACGTGGGTTCGATCCCCGCCGGCCGTTAAATAGTGATTGATGCACGTTAAATCTGTCGAGTCGCAAAGTCCTTCATGTTTCTATAACAAATCAATACCTCTGAGCGTACTGTTTCAGGAGTTTCCTTGTCTTCTGGATTGGTTCAAAAATGACAAGGCTACGGAGCTGAGCATTAGTAGTAGTAAACCCAAAATCGGGTCGATTGTTCAACAAAATCCGTTTGTCTTTTACAGCTTTAGAAGATACTGGACAAAAATTAGTCATTTTCATTGAACATCCTGTTCATTAATTTGCTTGAATTATCAATTCATTATCAATTTTCATGCAATCCCAAACAATATTTTCGCCATTTTTTAAAGTAAAAAATGTATGCCTGAAATGGAACAAAAATCATCACACTTTAATCTGTCTTAATGATTTTGATAATTGTGATAGATAACAAAATGAAATTGCAGGGTTGCTACAAAAAAATGAACAAAATAGATGCTTTTAGTAGCTTAAAGCATGAAAATAGTAACCAAAAAATAGGGAAATAGTTGCCTAAGTAAGAACAAAAATTCATCAAAAATATGACTAAAATTTTGCTTATGACTTAATTGTTTTATACCATGATCCCTTCCCTCAAATTGGTGGCAAATATAATAATTTTTATATAAACATTAATGTTTATATATATATATGAAAAGTGATTACTCAAATTCGAAATTCCCGCATCGTAATATCGTATTAATTTTTTTTTTTTTTTAAGGAATCATGCGGAATTTCGTAGCAATAATCATTAAAAAGCGATGAAATAGACTTACAATGGAATCTGTGCAGATTGAACGAATTAAAAAGTGATGACTCAAATTTGCAATTTAACATTTTCGACATTTTTTACATTTTAAGAAAAAAAATAGTTCAGTGTGTTCCGAAATTATCTCGCGGGGTGCAGATTTTCTACTCAATTTATGCTTAAATGAAAAAGAAAAAAAAACATCGCTAGGAGTACAGAAAAGTCTCCCCATAGTCTCCTTTTCCTGAAAATAGTTGCTTTTTCAGCCTTTTCAGACAAAAAAAATTAAAATTTCAGCCTAAAACTTTGTGTATTATGTTTTGTTTTAATTCCTTGTATTTACTAATGAAGTAAAAAAATATGCTGATTTTTAGCATTTTTAAAAATAATTTTTTTTTTGTAAGGGAAGCGGTTAAAAAGAGAAGCAAAAGATAAAAATGAGTCACATGCTATTCGCGGGGATGAAAACGAAAACGTACAATCTTTATTATTTGAGGATATGTGATTTAGATGAGAAGTACTCATTTCCATTACAAATAATTTCTGAAGAAAAGATTTATGGCTCGGTGCCAAAAATGAATGATACCTGATTAATTCGGGAATTAAAAAAAAAACAGAGGAATAGTTTTATCCGATAATAAATTTTGCGGTAAGAAGATCGGTTTGCTAACAGGATCAAATATCGTTGGCGCCTTGTTAACTCATAAACCAGTCAAATTGAAACCTAATTTATATTTGTTGGAGACGCGTTTTTTGAATATCTTGAGAGCGGGCAATATGAGTCAGCGAATATTAATGAAAGTGATACTGTTTTGAATTTGATTTCTTTCCACGTGTAAGAGTGAGTGATTTATAGTTTTTGGAATCTCTCGGTATTTTAGAATCCCTTGAGAATGTGAAAGAAAGTTTAGAATATTTTGGAATTAGTTATATTTTTGGAAAAGTTTAAAAATAATATAAAAATTCTGCCAGACGGTTGATTCGAACTATATTTGCCACTTAAATCAGCCATAACGGAATTGCCAAAAAATAAAGAATTATCTTTAAGGCGTCACAGAAAGATGTGCCAAAGTACAATATATAGATTATTCAGTCCCTGGTCAAATTATTAGACTCGCCATAAGATTCTATGTGAAATCTTAATTATCAGGTAATACCATACAGCTTTATTGTTTTTACGCGTCTGTTATGTTCGTGTATCACTTGGTTAAATTAGACAATATATAATATAAATTAGAATATTGAATAAAGTTTTAAATGATATATTATATCAGGTATTATATTAGTATATTATAATAATTAGACGCAATGTAGTGTTTTAATAATTGTATGTTTTGCACAGGTTTATAGGCAATACTTTTGTATTTAAACATACATTTCATGGGTTTTTATTCAAGATATTTTTTCGATACTTCCTATTTGTATTTATTTTGAACGTATTGCATTACAATGTTAACCCATTGATACACGAACGTAAACAAGTGCAGACAGTCTATGTAAAAACAATAAAGCTGTATAGAGTATCACCTGATAATTAAGATATAACATAGAATCTTATAGGGCGTCTGATAATTTATCCAGGGACTGTATATATATTATTACGTTGTAAGTTTTATGGATAGCTTGTTTATGAATTAGCATTTAACGAAAAATGCTGTTTTTAAATACTTCATTGATCATTTAAATTATCAGATAACTGTTTAAACGAGGCAAATATTAATATAAATAAATAAATTAATAATGAGGTTCAGTTGGAATTAAATGAATTCGTTATGGAAATTGACTGATTAATTCTGTGCCGACAACTTAAGAATAGAGCTTTACTAATCAAGTAAAGAGAAAGAGGAAAAAAAAATGTCAGAATAATTTTGTTGATTAAAACAGCGTCAATAAATATTTGGAGTGCTTGAACGTGGGATGCCAAAGAAACTTAGCTTCTAGTATTTCCGCTTTTTTATTTATTTATTCCTCCTTTTTTTATTTCATTCATTTTTGCAGAGTACCGAGATGGGATTTCGTGAGCCTTTCTTCGCCATTAATTTAATATTTATTTTTCTTCCTTTCCAACTAGACATGTCTATTAAGTTTTGTTTTATTTCATACATTGAATGTATTCGTAATTGGGTGTTTCTATTTAATGATTGCTTCGAATTCGAACGTCTAACTGTCATAGTTAATAACGTAACAGGGGCATTGCGAAATAGAAAAAAGTAAGAATAAAAAAATCATTTTATTTTTCTCAAAATTATCGTTCAGATTTCCCTGCTGATTAAGTAATTTTTCTCATAAATATGTTTGCAGATTACATCATAATTTTCATCCTTAAATGAGGGGATATTTTCGTAAGCCTTAAGAAAAAAAATTCTCCTTGTTATAATTTGGATATTATATCAGAAAAATAAACAATGAACTGTCTTCTAATTCCAATTTATTTAAATAAGCCATTATTTTTATATAAACTGTAGAAGTGGAACCAGATTAATACAATTTTATTTGGAAAAAGGCTGAGACATCAAAATGTTAAAACTAAATGAATAAATGGTAAAATGATTGATAGTTCTGATGAAATTTTTGCTTTTTTTTCCGCGATAATTTAGAGCACGGCATAAAGTTTATTTATTGGATTAAGTTAACTTTTAAGTTTTGTATTTGTTACTAAATGAATTCTAATAAGAACTGTAATTTGGAAAATCAGAATTTTCAGCAAGCCGTTACAACAGCGAATATTAAAACCACGAAACGAATAGTTTAAATACCATATATTTCGGTTTAATTACCAGAATTATGGTTTCTTCTAGCAGATATGCCGTTGCTTGACAAGTGTGGTAATTTTGCCAGATTTTTTTTCTCCTTGTATAAATAGAGACAGATTTTATGGAGAAAAAAATGAATGTTAAAAGATTCGAAATGATTGATATTTTTGTCGATCTTCTTCAAAACCTAAAAAAAAAAAAAATTTCGATTTACATACGTTGTTTAAACTATGCTTTTTTTATTTGTGTTCTATAGTTTTAGTATTATATCATGTTGCACAATAAAATGTTTTCAAACGCTTTCATGTTATATAGTAAATTAATGATGTGACCTCACGTTTAGATAATTTTCGCGGATTTCGTCTTTTTTTTCGAAGTAAAATACATCAAAATTTAATACAGTAAATTAATATCGTAAAGAATATTAGTTCATATTTTGAATGAAACCTTAGATATATTTTTTTTTCATTTTTAATTCTGCTGATGATTATAATAAATAATTTTAAAAATATATTCCGGTAATAAGTTGAAGGAGAAAACGAAGCCTTGCTGTTTTGTGCGTGGCTGAGACATTAAACCAACTGACATAACACTGGGCTTTGTTTTTGTAATGAAAGATAAAGATCTTTGAGTTCTCTTTATTACAAAAGAATAAAGTGTCGTAATCATTTTTCTTCATCCATTATATGATACTTTTTGTGAGGGCGAAACACTACAAAACCATTCATTTTGTTTAATAACGAAACTAATTCATTATGAAAGATAAGAACCGTTCTTTTTTTTGTTGTTCCGTTTAAAGAGATATATTTACAAAAACGCTTTTTTTTTCTTTCTTCTCCTTCTTCGATAACAGATACAAATGAGAATAAAAATATAAGAATCGGGCACCAGAGATGATAAACTAGATTCATAAAAACACTTTTTTCTAAGATTTTATTTATTTTTGCTCGCAATTATTTATTCTCATTTAACAGATATTTAAATTTTTTTTGAGTTATATACATGTTTAGGATATTGTTTTTAAAAATTTTGAAAAAAGTGTACTAGTTAGATTTTTAAATAGATGATATGTAGAAAGGAAATTTGGTAATTTTGTTATCTTGAAAATAAAACCTATTCAATTTTAGATAATTTAAAGATGTTCTTTTCTTTAAATTTCTCTTTGAATACTTTATTAAACTTCATTCAAAAAAATATATTAAAATTTAAATATTTATGGTTTTATATATATATATATATATATAACTATTTATTGCTTTAAAATTTATTAATAATTTATTTTTTAATATTCACAAAATATTTTTTTTCTCTTTTCAATTTCATAAGTGATATTGAGATAATGGCTCTGATAGCAATTATTGAAACTAATGGAATATTTTTTTGTGTTCCAAAAAGCTGATTGCCATATATACAAGAACTAAAAGAAATGTAAAAAAAAAATTATTTCTGTCATCTTTATGCAATATTTGGAACGTAAGCAAATTACTTCTCAGAATGAAAATGAAAGAAAAAAAGTTAACGTTATATAAATATTAAAAGTGTTTTGGCATGCATTCGAAACCGAAATACAGGACCTTAAATTTAGAAAGTAGAGAGTAAAAACTATGATTTTTTGTATATAATTACATAATGTGCCTGGAAATATGACTTTAATTTAGATGTACATTAAACTATTTTATATTATTTTATAAGCGTTGTTGAACAGCAGACTCAATTATTTGGGTTTACGACTCCTAATGTTCAACTCCGTAGCCTTGTAATTTTGAACCCAATCCAGAAGACAAGGTAACTCTTGGTTCAAGAATTGGGAAAAATTTGCCTTCGCTGAGGACCTTTTCATGGAACTAACACGCATTCGCATTACATAAAGCGGAAAACAACAGAAACCTCCCACGGTTTGCCTGACGGGGAGAGAACTCTAATCCTTAGGTCCATAAGAACAGTCTACTATTGTGGATGTTTTACGTCAGCACAGTAGTCGGTACGAGTTGGTTGTGGTATTCCTATCGATCAGTCATCGCTGGTATTCGAACCCAGTTCACCTCATTGGAAGGTGAGCTCTCTATCCCCTGAGCCACCACAACTCACAGTGACGATGGTATGGGAAACATCCCTGAGAAAGATCCTATAACAATACCATCAAAATTTTGATCCTTTGCAGAGTTGATGGCTCATCCGCTTTAATAGCCTAACAGCCTATACGCGAAGTTGAGCGATTTACGGTAGAGCACTTTATCGAGGACCGATACTGTGCATCATCGGTTCCTTCGCAGGCTGGACAAAGTGGTCACCCACCCCCTCACTGACGGCAGTCAGTAAAGTCTGACTTCATTGATTTACAGAAATCTGTGTCTTGCCATCAATTTGCAATTCATTTATTCGAACGTTCTTCATAATTCTCCGACGATGTGGAAGAACTTTCAAATCAAATCAGAAAACTTCTTGAATGTTCATCAATACAGCTTTAGAATGTTACAAATTCGGAAAACTATTCGTTAAATTGTAGTTAGCTTTTTATCTAACACATTGAGACCTCACGCCACACCACTCAATTTAAGGCCCCCTGACCTAACCATGACCAAGCAAACAGCAATGCTTCATAGGACTCAATATTTTAAGAGTTATGGCAGGAATGCCAAGTAAATATGACTTTGTCAGATGATAGGGACATTACTTGAGATTTTACCCTCGAGCCACAACTGGCGAGAAGAAATTCTACCCACTACAGATTTAACGAGCACCATGCTGTATCGGCTGCTAGGATCGAACTCACGACCCTTTCCTCCAGTGAGGTGAGTAGCACCTCAAACGTGATTGCTTATCGTTTGTGTTTGTTTTGACATCTACTAAAATTTAATAAGTAATTTGGGACATATACTCATCCCCCCTTCTGGTCCTAGATTTCCTTATGGTCAACAGTCTGATAGACCTAGTCTGACTTCGTCAGACATTTTATTTTATTTTATAACCGACGTTGAACTGCCGGCCCAATTTTTCTGGTTAGACTACTAATGTTCAACTCCGTAACCTTGTCATTTTGAACCCAATCCAGAAGACAAGGGAACTCCTGGATCAAGTATTGGGATAAATTTAATTTTTTGATGACACTAACCCGCATTTGCTTTACATGGAGAGAAAGACCAGAAGCACCTCCCACGGTTAGACTAACGGCAAGGGGACTGTAATCCGGGGTCCGTCTACCACTGAGGATATTTCACGTCAGCACTGTGGTCGGTGCAAACCGGATGCGGAATTTGTATCGACCAGTGATGGCTGGTATTCGAATCCAGTTCACCTCATTGGAAGGCGAACGATCTATCCCCTGAGCCACCAGAACTCTCGTCAGACACTTGGAGGATAAGCCCAACAACAACAACTAAAATACCATTAAAATATGCTTTTGCTTTTACCCTTATTGCACCACAGCCATATCAACCGCTATATTTCAGTCGACAACATGAAAAAATATACTAAAATATCAGACTTTTTCTAGCTCTGTTGCTCTAACAATAATATTCGCATGTGATTAATATCGACTTCCGATATAGAGACACTATATTTTTCTTCTTTCTAAATATCTAAAGCCATGGTGTTTAATGTTTCAAAGGTTTTCAACCATTATGAATAATAATTACATTGTTTCCTCTTTTCTTTTTTTAAAAAGAAAAAAATACTACGATGCATTTTTTTTAAATTTATAGTTTTCGCGAAAGAACTAAAGATCATTTGAATGCCTTCCCATGAACCGAATTCTTAATTTTTTTTCTCTAAATTTTCTAGCTATCTATTTATGAATGCATGAAATCATAAGAAGTAATTAAAGTAACAAAGAATTTGTTCCCTATTTTCCATTTCTTTTTCTATTTTCATTTCTTTTACAGTTCACAAATCCTTTCTTTTCTTTAATTATACGTTGCAAATAATTTTCCTTTTCATGGAGTGTGTTTTTTTTCCCTTTCTGCAGCACTGTAATTTTCAATTCCGAAATGATACTACCATAGTTTTCGGTTTACAATAATCCTTATTATTTTATTTAAACTTTTAAAAGCGCTGAAATAAAACAAGATATTGAATGAATGTAAGAAAATTTTGTCGTAGAAAAATAAAACTATAAAATTCTAGAACCGTTAAAAAAATTTTCATTATTGTTAAATTTAATTGCAAGTATTTTTTAAATTAAATAATAAAGGCAAGTTTTTTATTCTAATTATTTTTCCTAAAAAACGCTTTAAAACATTTTAATTATGTTTACTTAAGCAGAAACTGGCGCACAATAAATACGCCATGCATCATGCATACATGTCATCAGACACATGCCATGCATGGAATACTCGATTGAAAATGATTGTTTATACATAAAAACTAGTGTTGTAGTTACATTTACGTCGCACTACAGCTGCAGAGTGGGCTATTGGCGACGGTCTGGGAAACATCCCGGAGGATGATCCGAAGACATGCCATCACAATTTCGATCCTCTGCGGAGGGGATGACACCCCCGCTTTGGTAACCCGATGACCTGCACGCGAAATCGAGCACTTGACGGTAGAACAGTTTAACGAGGAGCTATACCGCACACCCTCGGTCCCTTCGTAGACTGTTTCAAGTGGTCACCCACCCGCACACTGACCGCAGCCGGTGATGTTTGACTTCTGTGTTCCACAGGGAACAGCGTCTTAACGATCAGTCCACTGAGGGACTAAAAACTAGTGAGAAAGGATGATTATTCCGTTACAGTTATGATTCAATGGATAAACGACATAACTCAAATGAAAATTCAGATTTCTTTGGTTGATAAAGTTATAAAAATATTGTTTCCCAGAAATAAATTCTTTATCCTCAATTGAATTTTTTTCATTTATAATATTTTATTGTCTTTCTTACGTTAGGTTTCGGCTCTGATTATAATTCAAATTAGAGGTGAAATACTGAAAGCGTTGTTCATCAAAAATAAATTCTATGACTATCTTATTACGCAATATTTTACTTTTTTCAACAACGGCTTTGAATAGCGGACCTATTTTTTGGATTCCATATATGTTCTATCTTTGTTCAAATCCGTAGCCTTGTAATTTTTTACCCAATTTATAAAACAAAGGAGCACCTGGTACCGCTACAAATACAATTTGTTACCATAATTAACAATTTTATCTTGTACATATCAACACCAAAAGGGATATGTACAAGATAAAATTATTAATTATTTAGAAAAACCAATTAACATGTTAGCAGTACATATTAGTATCTTACCCATTACTAAGATTAATTGAGTAACATTGGCGTCAATAATAATAAAATGAATTGTTACGTTTTTTTTTTACCCATTAGCGAAATGGGTCTTGTTTTGGGTTTTATAGCGTGCGTACTTTATTTGGACGTCCTCACATTTTTTAACTGTGTTCAAGAGTAATAGTAAACAATGCGTATGAGTCGTCATTGCATGCGTTGCTATGGCGACAGCTGCTGTTTGATAATTTTTTTAGACTTCTTTTTTTTTTCATCAGCAGTCGTTCTTAATGTAACATCATAATAATTTAAATTATTTTTATATTCTTTTCATTATTAGCTTATAATTACTACTCCTAACGGTGATTTTAATATAAATATATAATAATAGCCGATAAAATTTTTAATTGTAAGGCATACAAATTTTTACATCGTTTTGAAGTTTATCAGTTTGTATGACTGATACAAAATTTGAACGAAATCTGTCAAGGAGTTGTCGAAATATTATATTTTAAATATAGGACGTTTTTGGAATTTGATAACACAGAAACTATACCATCGCTCAAATTTCGTATTTTGCTGTTTAAAATTTCATTTGTTAAAATGATGTAAAAAATTGTGCACCAGACTAGTCAAAAAATTTTCGACCATTATTAAATAAAATATTAGAAAATAATAAATAATTATTAAAAATTATTTTTGCATGGAATTACTTTTAAAAAAACTAATTTTAAAATGTGTTCCAAAAAAAAAGAAAAAGAAGAAAAAAGCGATTTTTGAAATTATGTGCAAAAATTTTTCGAATCGATGAAATAGTTTTCGTGATATGGCAAGATAAGAGAACAGTAAATTAAATATTAAAAAGTTTAAACTTTCGACCGCTCTCCTGACCACACTAGTATTTGGATTACATTTCCCAGATTGCGGCTAACCCCATACTTCGAAAGTCAGGAATCCAAATTCATCAAAAATAAATAAATAAAAAGCGAAGAATGAAAGAAGGAAAAAAGTATGTTTTCGTGTTTGATTTCATAACTTAAAATATCATCTGGCTCATTTAATGTGATGGTCTCGTATATTTAAGATTAAGTTTTAGTAAGTCAAAATCCAGACTGCCATTTGGCTCGGTGGTACTCTCGGTGGCCATTTGGCTTAGAGCTCTCGTGCCACAGGTCCTTGGTTCGATTCTGAGACCGGGCAAGATTGACACAGCCTTTCATCCCTTCCGCGGGTCGATAAAATGAGTACTAGGCAGGCTAGGGGTTCCTCGTTCTTGTGACCAACCAACCGGAACATATGCTCCACTGCACCCCAGCCACAAGGTCAATAAAACTAGCATGGGCACAGAAGGCCTGGTCATTTAAGGACTGCCGTGCCCCTGAGTTTAGTTTTATGTGAAAATTAGATCCTTAGATCACAATTTACGAGGCTCATCCTGAAAGTAAGTTTCCCTAATTTATATTAAAAAAAAGAACTCACACTTTCAGGAACATATTTATTGGCAACAAGTACAGCAATGTTCCAGCTATTTTTCAATACAGCCACCACTTTGAATTGAGACACTTGTTGCATCGTGGGATCAATTTTTGTATCTCTCTGTCGTAGAACTCTGCAGCCTGTGAATGGAACCAGTGGATTCAAAACAAGAGTCGTGGAATGCTTACTACATGTGTTGCGCTCCACCATGTCCACATACAGCACGACGCATAGCAGCTGTTTTGACGGAATTTGGCTGGGAAATGTTTGATCATCCATCCTTCAGCCCTGATATTGCTCCAAGCGATTTTCACGTTTTCTTGCACCTCTAGAAATTCCTGTACTCTGGTGAACGTTTTGGCAACGACGAAGAGCTAAAGACGTCTGTCGCACGCGGGTTCCATTCACAGTCGGCAGAGTTCGATGACAGAGGGATACAAAAATTGATCCCCCGATACAACAAGTGTCTCAATTCTGGTGATGGCTATGTTGAAAAACAGCTCGAACATTGTTGTACTTGTTGCCAATAAATATGTTCCTGAAAGTGTAATTTCTTTTTTTCTTTTTATAAATTAGGGAAACTTACTTTCAGGATGCGCCTCGTATGTAGGATGTTCCATTTTGTCATTTTGTGGAGTTAACAGTTAATTTTTCCCTTTTGAAATAAAAAAAAAAAAGAATCGTGAAAAATATAGATGCTTGAAGACTAAGTTAGGAATTTGCAACACCCATTTCTACTTATATCTGTTGTAAATGAAGTTAATTATTTGATATTAATATTCAAACATAATAATCGTTTATGAAAAAATAATTACATTAAGAATTCCTGAGAGAGAAGAATGCTGAGAATTCATTACAACTCTTATGACCGAATGAAATTTTTTCTTCTTTAATTATGATTACTTGTTATATAATATTTTTAGAATATTCGCTTATAAAACTCGTTTATCTAAAATGCAGACATGATTCTTCCTACGCCATTTTTAATGATGGCTCAATTTAGTAATGATGCAAAAGAAATTCTGAATCATAAAGGTACTTTAACATCTTCTTTAAAAGTATTTTTTTATATGATAAAATACTAAATTTGAACGAAAGGGGAAAAATAGTTCTTGAGAAGAAAAAAATTAAAACATGCCTTATTTTAAAATTTTTTTTTAAATTGAAAACTAGTTTTAAAGAGCTTTATTTCATCAGAAACTATTCTACCGAAGGGGAGATTTTGCTGTTGCATTATGAAAAAGGTAAAAATTCCTTAAATTTTAAGAGTCATGTTGCTAGATTAATTATTAACTAAAGATTTACGCATAAAAAATTTTTTTTCATAAAACTATCGGAGGATCAAAGAGTTCAGTAAATAAGAAGAATAAATATTTCATATTCTTCTTTTGTTCTTGAAAGTGAATAAAGAACACAAAAAGTAAAAGTATATCGGCGTTCTGTTAAACTTCTGCAGGTCATAATTTTCAAATTAAAACTACCCTCTCCTCATTTGGGAAATCAAAGCTCTAAACACCGTAAAAAAGGAGATTTTAAATTTAAAGAGGTAAAATATTTCGTGAGGGGTACGTTTTAACGATCAAAAATTTTGCCAAAGGTTCGTTAATGAACAAAAATGACCCCTGATTTGAAATATCAAAAGTGTGTAGTTCAAACCATGAAGAGTGTATACATTGGTAATTGTAAATACGATCACGAGATTCAAATTTATAAAGACTACCACCCTTCTTGCATTCATTGCAAAGATAATTGTCCAATAAATAAGTTATAAGGACCGGATCTTCAATTAATATATATATCTATAATAATTTACTTATAAGTAAGGCCCGGATTTTGATGACATTTGCATTTTTGGACATTTTTTGTCTTTTAGAGCATTTTTTTAGATTTACAGGGCATTTTTCTTTAAATTTTGGGGCGTATTTTGCATTTTTTAAAGTTTTTTGTTAATTTTTTCATCAAGTTTTTCTTTTTTATCAAGTTTCATTATTACACTGGCTTCCAAAGAATGAAGAAAATCTGTAGGATATTAACAGGTGAAGCAAAAACTTTTCAAATTGAAGAAGAATTGTCAGTAAGTGAGACCGTCTTTTTCAAGTACGCACCTATAACATCAGTAGACGTTGAAAGAAGCTTCGGCAGGAATGAAAATTTACTTTCAGACAAGAGACGCTCGTTTACATTTCAAATTATCAAAAAACATTTAATAAGTCAATGTAATTCTGATATTTAGTAATATTATGAGATGGAAGTTGTTATATCCATTAAAGTTTCTATACAAAATAAAAATATTTTGGTGTCAATATATTTTCCGCTATATATTGAAAGATTTAATA
>NC_092211.1:5990591-6006676 GCF_043381705.1 Parasteatoda tepidariorum
ATAAAGGATGGAGAAACTGGGGGGAAATGTAAACAAAAGCGATCGTGTTTCGCTTTAAAGATAACACTTTCATCTTGATCCTCTTTAATCCCCCCAATACACACACACAAGCTCCTTCATTATTCCATTCCAAAACATCTTCCCCACTTAAACTCTTCTTCGGAAAGGAAAGATTAAATCCTTAAGAAAGCATTACTTTTATTGGGTTAAACTTATATTTTATTGGGTTAAACTTATTACTTTATTTTATTGGGTTAAACTTATTGCGAAAACTGATATTTACAACATTTGATTCGTATTACAACTGAATTGCGCATAAACAGGAAAATAGTGAGTAAGGAATTTTTTTTTTTAAATCTAAAAGTGAAATAAATAGCCATAAAGAAGTTTTCTGTCTTTGAAAAATAGAAAATGATTAGTACTCTCTGTATAATTTGAAAAATTGTGAAACTCAAGGTACGTATTTAATTTAGTTTAGTAAAAAGTTTATTTATTAACGATTTTGAGATTTTTTTCTCCCTTTTTTCCTTAAGGATTAAACAATACAAAACAATAATGTTATTTTTGTACTTAATTTAAGCAGTAGTGTACTTAATTCACGCCTGCGTTTCAGCTTAATACTTAAGAACCATTTCAGATAAATACAATCTCTGGCCATATTATGAGACGCACTCTAAGATTCTATGTAAAATCTTAATTATCAGGTGATACTCTATACAGCTTTATTGTTTTTATATGACTGTTTGCACTTGTTTACGTTAGTTTATCAATGGGTTAAATGAGACAATCTATAATTTAAATTCGACGATAGGATAAATTAGACGATATATTATATAAATATTGAGCATTTATTACATTAGTACATTATAATTAGATAAAATTACTAGACGCACTGTAGTGTTTTAATAACGACATGTTTTGCACGAGTTTATAGGCAATACTTTTATATTTAAGCACACATGTAATGTGTTTTTATTTAGGAGTTTTTTTATATGCTTCCTATTTGCATTATGTCATTTTTTTATCGTATTGCATTACAATGTTAACTAATTGATAGACTAACGTAAACAAGTGCAAACAGTCGGTGTAAAAACAATAAAGCTGTATAGAGTATTACCTGATAATTAAGATTTTACATAGAATCTTAGAGTGCGTCTAGAAATATGGCCAGGGACTGTAGATATTTCAGAGCATGTTTGAAGCAATAAAATGTTCTAAAAGTTTGCTTTGTGTCATATAAGCGAAGGCAGGTGTGATGATTTATGTTCAGGATTGTTATTAACAAACGTTTTCAGCAAATGAAATCCACTCTGAGCAACCTTCTCGTTGAGAAAACTAATCTCAGAAAATTGTGGAAGTCTTCCGTTCTGTGCTCGAGAGAGCAGAACACAATCTTTTTATTTTTTATTTTGAGTAATGAACTAAAGTTGTGGGTGTGTGCAGTGCCCGTGAACGTGTCCGTGACATGTCTCCATAATACCCTTATAAGACGAATCGCCTTTCGAACTACAGTGAAGGAAATCTTTTCCCCGGTTTCTCTGTATTCGGATTCGATTGTTGTTTTTTTCACAAGATGTTTATAAAATCAATCTTCGATATTTCATGCTGCTTTATCGTTTTGTTATTTCCCAAATACAGAAGAAATTATTCTGGTGGTTGCTAAGTATTAGCTACAATAATCTTTTTACATTAAAAATTAAAATAAGGTGATTTTAACACCTTATGTAAGCATTGCTCTTACTCTTATGTTCTCTTGTACAGTCTCTGGTCAAATGATTAGACCCACTCTAATATTCTATGTGAAATCTTAATTATCAGGTGATACTCTATACAGCTTTATTGTTTTTTTTTATGTGACTGTTTGCACTTGTTTACGTTAGTGTATCAATGGGTTAAATGAGACCTTAGATAATATTAATTTGATGATAGGATACAGTAAACGATATATTATATAAATATAGAATATTTATTATATCAAGCATTATATCAGTATATTATAATAATTAGATCAAATTATGAGACGCACTGTAGTTTTTTAAATATAATGACTTGATTTGCACGAGTTTATAGGCAACACTTTTATAGTTAAACATACATGTAATGGGGTCATCATTCAGGAATTTTTTTTTATATACTTTCTATTTGTATTTATTTATAACGGACTGCATTACAATGTGAACCTATTGATAAGAATATATAAGAATTGTAATTATTCTTATAATTAATATTATTTTTTCTGAAAACTGCCTTGATTGTTTTGTCATTTTTCTGGGTGAAAACTAACAGTTAGTTAGAAATGAAGTAAAGCTATCCAAATAAAATATAAGCTACTTACCAAAACTTTTATTTTTTGTCACTTTTCCCGACACAAAAAGGCCGATCTAAAATGTTAAGTTCTCTCTTGAAATTTGAATTCACAGTTATTCCGATTGAACTCACTGCGTAACTGTCATACTGTAAAAATGTGCAACTCATCGAATGCAATACATTGAACACGCATTGCATCGTCATTTCAGATCCGATAACCTTATAAAGCAATAAATTGTTCTCCCGGTCAAATGACCAGTTGCGGTAGAAATAGGTATACGACAAGTATTATTCGGAACAAAACAAAATATTAAAAAGAAATAATAACAGAATATTAATTGTATATAATTGTTACAAAAAGTCACGAAGTCAAATGTGCTAAAACGATAAGATGATAAGTGCATTTTCGATGCAAAAGTTCTTAAACGGTGATTTGACCGGCTATGGTATGGTTAGTGTTAAATAATCAGTGAAAACTGTTTCTGTAACACTTAACTTACTGCCTTCTCACAACAAAAATGTAAGAACCGTTCTACGTTGAAAAACTAAACAACGTTGTTCCGTCTAAAAAATGTTTGCAAGATAGCTTTTTCTATAAACTTAGAGAACATAAAAATTTTATTTAAATTTTTTTCCTACGCTTTTTTTTTCTGAAAAGAATTCTTTATAGAATGTTCTAAGAAAGGCATAGATTATATTTTAGAAGTCACCTGAGGCCTGAATTGTGAATCAGAAGTTCCAGGAAAGTTTCTAAAGTAGCTTGAACACCGCATGAAATATGACTTTTTCCTTAAATTACGCTGCATCCATTTATTTGGAAACACTGATCATGCATTGTTGCGTTTAAAAGCCTCGAGCTTCATGGACCACCCACAACCCCTCCCACCTCTGTCTCCTCCAGTAATTCCTACACGAATTAAATTATAGGAAAAACTCCAAATTTTAAAACTTACGTTAATTTTGTTTGACTCGAGCTTAAAGCGAAGTTTTGAAATCTTTTGTTCAAACTAAATAAGTTAAATTTGCATCGATTCAAGAGTCAACACAGTATCATCTTAAATGAAGTATTTATGGAATTAACACAATGTCATTTATTTGAGACAAACAGTTGTGGGAAAGGGACAATGTGTCATCAAAAAATACATTTTCATTAATTGAATTATTTGAATAAGTGAATAAATATTGATTAATTGAATAAATTGAGAGTGATCTGTTTTTAAATTGATTTTTAATAGATTCCTATAAAATAAGCAAAAACATTTTTAAAATTTTGTGACATGGTTGCAGAAATTATTCTTTTTTAAAATTATGCAGAAAGGTTGAGAACGAGCTCAACAAAAACAACAAAATAATCGTTAATTAACAACAAAACAGAAAAACACTGAATTTAGAAAAGAAAATTATTCTTTCATCTCTTCCTTGTTTTAATTACAATTTAGTTAAAGTAATTTTTAGTTAAAGTAAATAATTTATCTAAGCTACTTTACAGTACCTGGCCAAATTATTAGACGCACTGTAAGATTCTGTGTAAAATCTTAATGATCAGGTAATACTCTATACAGCTGTATATTGTTTTTACGTTACTGTTTGCACTTGTTTACGTTCGTGTATCTATTGGTTAAATGACACGATAGATAATATAAATTCGACGAATGGATACATTGGACGATATATTATACAAATATAGAATATTATATCAGGTATTATAGTGGTATGCGTTCGGCTGACCACCTGACCGGAACATATGCTCCTGCACCCCAGAGCCCAAGGTCAAGAAAACTGAGATGGGCACAGTCGGCCTTGGCCCTCTTAATGGGCTGTCGCGCCACTGAGTTAGTTAGTTATTATAGTGGTATATTATAATAGTTAGGCCAAATTAATAGATGCAACTATAGCTTTTTAATAATTGCATGTTTTGCACGAGTTTACATGCAATACTTTTATATTTAAACATGTAATGGGTTTTAATTCAAGAAATTTTTTATATACTTCTCCATTTGTAATTATTTTTAACGTATTGCATTGCAATGCTAACCAATTGGATACACTAACGTAAGCATGGGCAAACAGTCCCATAAAAACAATAAAGCTGTATAGAGTATCACGTGATAATTTAGATTTTACATCGACTCTTATAGTTCGTCTAATAATTTAGTCTAGGACTATAATAAGTCAGACGTAAGAATGAAGCGAAATTGCATTGTAATTTAATGATTCATTGGAAAATGAAAAGCTTGTTTACGAAAAAGAACATTTGTTTCGTTCTCCCGTCAGAGGATTTCGTAGAACTCACAGACAGAAGGGGTTCACAAACCTAGTTTCAGGGAGGGAAATGAGTCTCATTGCAATTGATTTCTAATGCCCTTTGTAGTATCACCGCCTGATAATTAAGATTTTGCATTAAATCTTATGGTACGTCTAATAATTTGGCCAGGGATTGTGCATCAATTCTCTAGAAATTTCCAAATCGACATTAAAATCTATTCAGTATTTTTTCTGAAATCCAAACACCAACAAAAGAAGCATGATTTGAGAAATTGGCAATTTCAGTTTTTGTAACGTTCTTTTGGTTCTGAAAGTTTTTTTAAACGTTTTTCTTTGGTTTTTTTCGACTTCCCATCAATCGGCGATGCTAGGGCCTTCCTTGAGATTATACATTTCGTTGGTGCGCACTCGAGGGGAATGTTTTAATCGACAATATCAACTTTCATCTATGAAAAGATGCTCTCAAGTTAAACAAGTTAACATGCGTTATATACGAGTGAATTGGTATTTAATATTTATAGTTGTAGTCACGCCACACACTTCTACCTTTGATGCCTCAAATCTTGCTTCTATGATGAAGATGGACACGTTGTGCCCCCAGCGTGCAAAACTCGAGTTGCAAATTCAAATACCTATGACATCCATGATGCTGACGAATCCTATGAAACCATCTTGGAAAATCACTGTTGGCAATTTCAACAACATTTTGTCTCGCAGTGGACTGATCGTTAAGACTCGGCAGATCATCGAAATCAAGTATCATTGGATGCGGTCAGTGAGCGGGTGGGTGATCAGGTGGATCAGTCTGCGTAGGGACACGATGGTGTGCGGTATGGGTTCTCGTTAAACTGTTCTACAGTAAAGTGCTCGACTTCACGTGTAGGTCCTCGGGCTACCAAAATCCCCTCTGCAGAGGATCAAAATTGCGATGGCAAGTCTTCGGATCATCCTCAGGGATGTTTCCCAGACCGTCGCTCATAGCCCATTGTTCTGCCCTAGTGTGACGTAAATGAACTACTACTACTCGACCACATCTTTACTGGAATAGATGTGTTCATGGTGAAAACGCCAAATAAGTGAATTTAGCGATTCGTTATTGTATCGAATGCTTGCCAATACATCTTTTCCGTAAAATGCCCTTTGGCAGGTATTCACATAAAAGCCTGGTTGCCTACTGCCCTGCCCTCGATGACGCGGAACGGCAGATCCGATGATCGCGTTTTTTAACTATGACAAATAATTTCCGGGCGAACCCCCGTACCCTCCTTAGTATAAAGTTTCGAAATATGCAAGAAAAAAAATCGTTTTTTCTTCTTCTAATTTTTAGACCAGAAATTCTTAAATTTTGTTAGCACCATACTTGAATCTTAAAATTGATAATTTATTCGTGGAATATATTTGAATACTTAGTCGTCATCAATATTTAAGTTGGTTTTGGATGAAAAACTGGAGCAGTTTTCAAAAAGTTAAATCCTGTTTGACAAAACTGGTAGGAAATGAGAATCATCAGCAGTAAATTTCGAAAAAAATTCTAAAATTGCAAAAGAAAAAAAACCGTTTGAAAATACCGTTTCCTTGAAGCCTTATTGCTGAGAAATAAAAGAAGCAGATGTTCAGTTTTCATGTCAACTGCTGTAATTTATGTAGTTTTCGCATTCCCGCCCTTTTGCACGATTGATAGGGCCTAAATTGTAAAAAATTCCAGAAAAAATAGCGACAGAAAGCGCACTCCTAATTATATGTTCGACGGGCCATATTATTAGATTCACTCTTAAGATTCTATGTAAAATTATAATTGTCAGATAATGCTATACAGCTGTATTGTTTTTAATGTGACTGTTTGCACTTGTTTACGCTCCTGTATCAATGGGTAAACGTTGCCATGCAATACCTTAAAAATAAATGCAAATAGGAAGTCTACAAAAAAAACCCTCCTGAATAAAAACCCATTACATGAGTGTTTAAATATAAAAGTATTGCCTATAAACTCGTCAATCATGTCATTATTAAAAAACTGCAGTGCGTCTCATCATTTGATCTAATTAGTATAATATACTAATATAATGCTTTTAAAATGAATATTCTATTTTTATATAATATATCGTCAAATTTAAATTATATATTGTCTCATTTAACCAATAGATACACTAACGTAAACAAGTGCAAATAGTCGCGTAAAAACAATAAAGCTGTATTTATCACCTGATAATTAAGAATTTACACAGAATCTTACAGTGCGTCTAATAATTTGTCCATGGACTGTAATTTGTATCCTGTAGATTTGATTATCGGCTTACTTGAAACAGAGACTAGGCTATCTGGGTTGTTCGAACAGTTATGTATAAGTAGAAATCTTCCTTTTTTTCAGTTTAGAAAGAACTTAGTTCGTAAATAAGTATGATATTCCTCATTCACTTTTACAAAAATGTTTAAACTTTCGAAAGTTTCCTCGGAAACACCTCCAAACACTTTTAACTTTCTAAGCACTGTCCAGAGAGATAATGAGATTCGGTAACCGAACATTAAAAGCGGATTACATCTCTGAAGAAAAGTCCATGATCCCAAGCATCGATGCATCTCTCGAGATTGCATAAATCATAAGTTTTACAAGGGCTGAAGGCGTGGGTGGTAGCAAGGAAGCCTCATAACAATTCACCAGGTGAGTAATTCACCTGGAACCTTGATTTCCAAGAAATCAGAGGAGCACATCGTATTAAAGAAACATTTTCTCTTGAAAGAAACATTTTCCGCCAAAATAAGAAGAAAAAAAAGGGGGATTCCGATTGATTTTTTATGAAGCCAAATGGAATGAGTGGATGGGAGGGGGATCGACGGAATGAAGGAAACTTTTTGCCCACTAACCTTTCTTGATGACTGCCCAATCGATCCTCACCTGTTGCCCTTCGTTGCCGCGCACCCCCCTGAGAAGGTGCGCGCGCATTCTTTTCTCCAGGATCAGGAATCATTCCTTCACACAGATCCCGAGAATCCTTCAACATGTTCGGGAGCAAGAAAAAAGGTAAGGAAGTCATACCTTCGATGTGTTGTCATTCCCCACCCCCATGAAGAATAAAAACGAAATTTCGTTCCAATCGATTCATTTTTTTTCTGATTCTTTAAGAATTTTTTGGAAATAACACTCGAATTTTTAGGGATGCTATCGCGTGAAAGAACAGAATAAGTTTGAAAAGTTTTACGCGCGTTTCTCTTTCGAAGAGAAATTAAACACTTAAAGAGACGTAGTTCTTGCGATATTTTTTAGAAATGTTTGAACATAATAAGTAATAAAAAAACCCAGTAATTTTAAGACAGTAGGGTGGTTTTGAATAAAAATATATTGAGCCAATTATTGATTGATTATTGAATTATTGTCAACCATTTTAAACGAGTTCTTTATAATCTTGAATTTAATATGGCAATATAATTTGAGCTCAAATTGTTTTGGCTTCACTTTTTATTATTTTTAACTGAAACATAAAATAGTAAAAAAATGAAATGTATAATCTCTCAGGTGACAATTTATGAAACTGCAAAATACTCTTTTAAGAGAAAATCAAAACAATTTAACATCCAAAAATTATTCTTTGTTATTAACAAAAATATTTTGAAATTTTAAATTTCTAATTTTTCAGATGACGCTTACAAAAAATTGTAGTTATTTAAAAAAAAATTCTTAGGAAAATTTATTGGAAGTCGAAAAAATGTACGACTCATAAATAGTAAATGAGTTTTTTTTTTAAATGAAGCTTAATTTCGCCCGAAAAAACTGAAATATAAATATTTTTAACGACAAATTTTACAATTAACTACTTTAAGCTTACATTAGTCAACATTTCAAAGTAGTAAAATTCTTAAAATGTTTTATTTCTTAACTACCTTATGAAAGCATTCTTGCTTAGTTACTTTATTTAAGTAATTTTAATGAAGTACTTTAAACACAAAAGATATACTACACGCCTCACCGCAATTTTGATCATATTTAATCATGATGTTCTTTAGTGTTTTTATTTTTTACCATTCGTTTATTTTGAGAAAAAAAAGTGAGCTACGTCTTAGCTTGAATCTTTCATTGCCCATGAAAATAAGATAATTATACCTTGCATGAGTTCTGGAGTATGTAATATAACACCAAAAAGCTTTTTTTTTCTTAACATAGAGTCCCTGGCCGGACTATAAAATTCTATGTAAAATTATAATTATCATTTGATACTATACAGCTGTGCTGTTTTTCCTCTGATGAAACCGGTTTGCATTCGCTTACGCTCCGGTATCAGTGGGTTAATATTATCATGCAATACGTTCAAAATAAATACAAATAGGAAGTATATGAGAAATCTCTTGAATAAAAACGCATTACATGTATGTTTAAATGTAAAAGTATTGCTATAAACTCGTACAAATCATGTCTTTATTAAAACACTACAGTAAGTCTAATCATTTGATCTAATTATTATAATAGACTAATATAATGCTTGATGTTATAAATATTCTATATTTATATAAATATATCGTCTAATCTATCCTATCGTCAATCGGGGGTACGCGTTCTTATGCGAAATGCCTTGCAACAAACGAATTCTAAAACGAATAAAAATGAAAAATAACGAATAATTTCAAAAAAATTTATTTAAGAACAAAGCTAGTCATGAAAGTTTACGATGACGTATTTTTCTATTGGCTATTTTTTGCAGAGTTAACAGTTAACAATGAGTTGTGTCAACAACCAGTAGTGATTTTTAACTTTTGTGCAATTTTTTTTATAGTAAAAAATACATTCATTTTTTTTTGTTAGTAGTACACAGGTTTACGAAAAATTTAGAAAGGGTGCACAAAAGTCATAAGTTTGGGATATACGGATGTAGGTTAGAGCTATTTATAAAACGTAATAAAAAGATTAATGATAATAAGAAATAATAAGCAAAAAATTGGAATTGAAAAATTTTGTTTAACCAGTTGAAACGCCTGTCGTATCACGTTTCCGTCAAACAACCAGAGATAACATATTCAACGCATTTTCGATATGTTACATTTAGTGGCATTATTCTTGCTTTTCATTCCTGTTTAGAAAATGTAAATAAAATCGAGGAGTAAAGTATACACTTCATTTGAGTGCTTGCGAAACATTGTCTTTCCTCTCTTGTAATTAATAATTAGAAGTAATGTATATGATTAGAAATAGATAATTAAAAATTATCTCATCTAACATCTATGAATTCAGTGCTGTTATTTTAAATAAACCATATCAAACAACGTGTTAAGAGAAATATTAAGCCAATTACTATTTTATTTAGTAAAATGCATTTGCCATCAAAGTTTTAAAAAATAACAATTAAATAAAGATGAGTGGAAAGTTCTGAAAAATAGTTTGGTAATTTTACCGCGTTTCTTGAGATTATGGCTTGAAAATCATTTAACCTGTTATAGTTAGTTAGCCGCGTTGTATGTGTTACTAAATAGAGGTTAATATAAACAATAATTTTGAAAAACGGAATTTTCGACATTATACTAGAACTAACAAAAAAAAATTATCCTATATACGATTTAAATACCATAAATTTCAGTATCTTCATCTAAAATGATATAATTCCTTAAATACGTTTTTNTAATAAAAAGATTAATGATAAAGAGAAATAATAAGCAAAAAATTGGAATTGAAAAATTTTGTTTAACCAGTTGAAACACCTGTCGTATCACGCTTCCGTCAAACAACCAGAGATAACATATTCAGCGCATTTTTGATATGTTACATTTAGTGGCATTATTCTTGCTTTTCATTTCTGTTTAGAAAATGTAAATAAAATCGAGGCGTAAAGTATACACTTCATTTGAGTGCTTGAAAACATTGTCTTTCCTTTCATGTAATTAATAATTAGAAATAATGTATATGATTAGAAATAGATAATTAAAAATAACCTCATCTAACATCTATGAATTCAGTGCCGTTATTTTAAATAAACCATATCAAACAGTATGGTAAGAGAAATATTAAGCCAATTACTATTTTATTTAGTAAAACGCATTTGCCATCAAAGTTTTAAAAAATAACGATTAAATAAAGATGAGTGGGAAGTTCTGAAAAATAGTTTGGTAATTTTACCGCGTTTCTTGAGATTATGGCTTGAAAACGATTTAACCTGTTATAGCTAGTTAGCCGCGTTGTATGTGTTGCTAAATAGAGGTTAATATAAACAATAATTTTGAAAAACGGAATTTTAGACATTCTACTAGAACTAACAAAAAAAAAAATTATCCTATATACGATTTAAATACCATAAATTTCAGTATCTTCATCTAAAATGATTTCGTTTTTTTTTTTGTCTGAGTATTTTTTCGAACTGTAATAAATTCAGCTTTCACCCGGTTGGGAACAATTGAAACTAATATTGTCCACCAGACTCCCGTTAAATTATAATTCTTGTTAGAATGCTTAATAATTTGATCTTAATAATTGACCATTACTTAATAATTTGGTCTAATTATTATAATATACTAATATAATGCTTGATATAATAAATATTCTATATTCATATAATATATCGTCTAATGTATCCTATCATCAAATTTATATTATATATCGTCTCATTTAATCAATGGATACACAAACGTAAACAAGTGCTAACAGTCACCTAAAAACAATAAAGCTGTATAGAGTATCACCTGATAATTAAGATTGTACATCGAATCTTACAATACGTCTAATAATTTGTTCAGGGAATGTAAATGTTTGACAATCAGATATAGAGAGTGTTAAATAAAATATGATGTAAAAAAGTTCTGAAAATTTATTTTATAGAATCAAAGTAACATCTGACTGAAAGGGAAGAGGTGATTTTAGTTTAAGAAATACGCAGACGATACGTTATTTAATCACCAAGTTAAATACATGATAATCATAAAAATTGTGTATATAAATTATTTAGCTCATTCAATAACTCCTTATTTGCATTTTAAAATCAGCAGTGCATTGGGCATACCAATGGAACTAATGTCGCAAATAATTCTGCATCATTCTCCAGGCATGAATGTCATTGTCATTTCAGCTTTTCGATAATTGTTTATGATTATTTGCACACACACAACACGAGATTTCCGATTAATAATGGCCGTTGTGCTGTGCATTATCTAAATGGCGCCATTCAAGTTTAATTTGTTTAACCACGCATTATAATGACGAAACTGCGTTTCTGCTTCGAAGCTATTACATTAATAGTAAAATGTTGAAGTTTTAAACAGTAAACTTAATTTCATTTATAAAAAGAATAGAAAATTAGAAATTAGAGATACACGTACAGCCTCTAGCCAAATTATTAGATGCTCTATAAGATTCTATGTAAAATCTTAATTATCAGGTGATACTCTATACAGCTTTACTGTTTTTATGTGACTGTTTGCACTTGTTTACGTTAGTGTATCAATGGATTAAATTAGATGATATATAATATAATATAAATTTGAAGATAGGATACATTAGCCGATATATAAGATAAATATGGAATATTTATTATATCAGGTGTTATATTAGTATATTATAATAATTCAACCAAATTATGAGACAAACTTCAGTGTTTCGATAATCGCATGTTTTGCACCAGTTTATAGGCAATACTTTTATATTTAAACATACATGTCATGGGTTTTAATTCAAGAGATTTTTTACATACTTCTTATTTGTATTTATTGTTAACGTATTGCATTGCAAGGTTAACCCATTGTTACGCTAACGTAAACAAGTGCAAACAGTCGCTTAAAAGCAATAAAGCTGTATAGAGTATTACCTGATAATTAAGATTTTACATAGAATCTTAAGAGTGCGTCTAATAATTTGGACAGGGGATGCAGTACATAGTAATAAATAGTTATTTCTAAGTCTGAACAATTTTGTGAAAGATGCGTCCTAAAATCAAGTTTGCTTAATGACTTAGGAGAGTTATTTAACATCATTCTATTGTCTTTTTCACTAATATGCTCATAAACAAGAAATATTTATGAATTAAAAAAATGTTCTTTCTTACAGCTGAGTAGTTGTTACATTGACGAAATCGAGACTTTATTTTTTACTTGTAGTAGTGATTTAAATAAAATTGTTTTAATATGCTATATTTCTGTATCGGGCTTGGAAAAAAAATTTTCTTTAGGGCAGATTTTTTTAATCCCTAAAAATATCAAAAGGTTTGAAAACTGTGAAATATTTCTAGAAATATGAATCAGATCGAAAAAGGGAAAATAGACACATTCGAAAGCCGCGGTGGCTCAGGGGATAGAGAGGTTCGCTTTCCAATGAGTTGAACCGGGTTCGAATCCTAGCGATGACTGATTAATTTGAACTCCGCCCTCGGCTCTAACCGAAAACAGTGTTGACGTAAATTATCCTCAGTGGTAGACGGATCACAGGTTAGTGTCCCCTTGCCGTTAGGCTGACTGTGAGAATTTTTCGTTGCTTCCACTTAATGTAACGCAAATGTGGGGTAGTTCCATCCAAAAGTCCTTTGCGAATGTAAAACTTCTAATGCTCGATCCAGGTGTGCCCACGTCTTCTGTAAAGGGTTCAAAATTGCAAGGCTGCGGAATTGAACATTGGTAGTCGTAAACCCAAAATTGCGTCGGCTGTTCAAGGACAGTTATAAAATAAAATAAAAATAGACTCATCTAATATTTTTTCTATACGCTATTCAATGATAGCAAACTCGATCTTCCTCCCCCACTTTTGGGACGGTTTTATTATTGCAGATTCGGATTCTCCAGGCATAAATAACCTTATTTGAAGGTTCATAGGACCATAGTTTCATGTATTTTGCTTCACAGATGTTGCAGTAACTACGAAAATTTTAAATGGGCTACAAAATGTTTAAAATTGTGGTATCTTGAGACCCATTACAACATAGATTCTCAACCTTTTTAACGTTAAGAAGCAGAAAAAAAATATCAACGCCCCCCTTTGTGAAAATCCAGTTATTTAGAGCATGAGGATAGAGGGGGTGAGCTAAGTTATAAGAGACATTTTTAGGCAATTTTTTTACGCTTTAAATTTGCTTGTTTTTTTTGTTTTTTTTTAAAAAATAACGTGTACGTTAACTCGATAAGTTTCTCCCTGCAGGTAATCGCTGTCTATTTGTCATATTAAAAATAAATATAGTAATGAAAATAAATGCAATGAGTAAAACTATGCTTAAAAAGAGTAATTTGTTCTTAATTAGATAATTAAAAAAAACACCCAAAAATTAAAGTAGCATCAACTAAGCAATCAAGTTATTATGTCAGGGGAATGATTGCACTTGATGATTCATAACCAGTTTCTTAACTTTCGGTTGGGTTCAATATTTTTAGTGAGGTGGAGACGCCTCGTTGCATGATTTCGAGTCTATTTCTCTTTTTTGTGTTTTTTCGACAAGAGTTTCTTCGGACTAAGAAAGCAATTGAGATCAAGCTTAATCAGTCTAAAAACAAAAATTAAAATTTATAAGACTCTTATTCTACCTGTATTGCTCGATGCAAGTGAAACATGGACACTAAAAGCAGACACTCAGCGTACTCTTGGTGTTTTTGAAAGGAAAATCCTTTAAAAAAAATATTTGGCCCAGTACAGGAAAGAGGCTGTTGGCGAATCAGATACAACTTNTAAAGCTGTATAGAGTATCACCTGATAATTAAGATTTTACAAAGAATCTCATAGTGCGGCTAATAATTTGGCCAGGGGATGTAGTACATAGTAATAAATAGTTATTTCTAAGTCTGAACAATTTTGTGAAATATTTGTCCTAAAATCAAGTTTGTTTAATGACTTAGGAGAGTTATTTAACATCATTCTATTGTCGTTTTCACTAATATGCACATAAACAAGAAATATTTATGAATTTAAAAATTTTTTTTTATTTCTTAGAGCTAAATAGTTGTTACATTGACGAAAACGAGACTTTATTTTTTACACGTAGTAGCTATTTAAATAAAAATGATTTAATATACTATGCTTGAACATCGAACGAATTTTCTTTAGGGCGGTTTTTTTAATCCCTAAAAATATCAAAAAGTTCGAAAACACCGTGAAATATCTTTATTATCAATCATATCGAAAAAGTGAAAATAGGCGCATTCGAAAGTCGCGGGGGTTCAGGGGATAGAGCGTTCGCTTCTCAATGAGGTGAACCGGGTTGAATCCTAGCGATGACTGATTAATTTGAACTCGGCTCTCATCGAAAACAGTGCTGACGTACATTATCCTCAGTGGTAGACGGATCATAGGTTAGAGTCCCCTTGCGTCCGGTTGACTGTGAGAGGTTTTCGTCGTTTCCTCCTAATGTAACGCAAATGTGGGGTAGCCACCAGCTCCAGGGTAGGGAGATCAAGTTTGGTATCATTGGATAGTTCATTAAAAAAATATTGAATGCGACTATTTTCAATTTTTCGATCTGATGTAAATTTCGCTTTTTTCCACTCACATATTTATACTCTAAGTAAACGTTTTCAGCTAATATATTTAATAATTTAATCTTTTAAGGTTACAAAGCATCCATGTATATAGCTAACACTAACAACCCCAACAAAATATAAACATATCACACAAAAAATAATAATAACACGTGCCTGCGTAGTTATTTTAAAACATACGTAAGGAAGCACAGGTGAAAGTCTCCAAAATTCCATTAATATTCAATGTAATCTCCTCTTTAGAGGGGCATAAAAAGATTTTATTTTTAAAAAATTAATCTGGAAAAAAGATACAAATTTTATTCAGGCTTATTTTCCTTTTTTGTCTTAATGATTGTCTTCCGACTTTACTTCCAAAGAAAGGTACAAAAACTCTTCACAGCTAAAGTGATTTTAAAGTGAAGTGATAAGAATAACACAAAACTAAACTAAAACTATTCGGAAATGAAAGACGTAGATTCTATTTTTAGAAATGAAAGAAACTTTTAAAGTTCATTAAGTGTTTCTCGTGAGATACAAGTTAGCAAGAATTTTTCATTCTTAATTAAAACGGGATTTCCTTTGTCTAAAAGTAAGAAGAAAAATTTTTTTCATTTTAAACATTTCTCCGAACACATTACAAAAGAAAGAAACGACTATAATATTGAATTTATTAATATAAATATTTAAAATGCTTGAAAACCCATTGCATAATTTGAAAAGAAATTTACTTAAAACAGTCATTTATTGAACCTTTCACTAAGAGGAGGGCACGACTTTGGAATGAAACTTGGCATACAAATACTTAAGTTATGATATACTTGGCACTCTCTTGGTATGTTTAAGATCAATCACCCCTATAAACAATCGAGACGCGTTAGCCATATATAAATTTATATATATTACGACCAGTATTAATTGGGGCCGGTATGGCCTGGTTGGTAGGGCACTGGATCCATGTCCAAGAGTTCGTGGGTTTGATCCCGGACCGGTCGAAGACACCCCGTGTAGTAAATGGTTACTAATGCACGTTAAATCTGTCGAGTTGCAAAGTCCTCCATGTTCCCATAACAAATCAAAACCTCTGGGGGCTTCTTAAACAATTCACATTT
>NC_092211.1:6007383-6016872 GCF_043381705.1 Parasteatoda tepidariorum
ACTATTTAGCCAAGTCTAGTAATTAGATAGCGATTTCGGTATATTGAGATAACTGACTTGTAAACAAATAATAATAATATTCCAAATTGCGATATGGACATTTCTTTTGATTACAGATAAAAAAAAAAAATTTATTATAAATGCTCAAACAAAACTGAATTTCTTGTAAATTGCGCTAAATTTTTGATTATTAATTAATTAAGTTATTAATTAGTTATGTTTAAGTTAAGTATGTCGAATTAAACATAATTCCAAACAAGTTTTAATATAAAATACTTTGATTTGTTTTTTATAAATCACCTAAGTGGTGAACTTGAATTATCAAAAGTATTTTTTTTTCTGAGTTAAATTTCTCCTCTTTTATACATTTTCTTATACATATGTTACTATGAATGACAGAAATAGGTGGTTGTTGACTTCCACCGGTTAATGTTGACAATCACATAGTCGCTTTGGTAAATGTCCAAATATATACTAGGTTTAGTTAAGTAACTCTCTCCGGTATACATTTGCCCGATATGCCCTACATCAATGTCTTTTTAAGGTGAAGTGCCACTGCCCAGTATGCATTTAACCGGTACTCCGAACACTGATGTTTCTCCCAATCTATCCTCAGCAGGCATTAAAATATAGAATAAATATAATAATATCAGCGTATAAATTAATATCAAATTGTATATATCAAATATTTCGGACATTCACCAAAGCGACTATGTGATTGTTGACATTCACCGGTGAAAGTCGACATTCTCTTGATGTCGGTCTTTCACGGTAGCATATACATAATAAAAATCCTCTCGTTAAGTTTATTAAAGTGAAATCAGTTATTAGATATTTATTTTTTCCTAAAATCAGATTATTATTTTTTAAATTTTACGGTTAGATATTAGTAATGAACCCATAAAATAAGCAATATAGTTTTTTTTAATAGAATATACTTACGTAAATGTAAATTATTATCCTTTTATTATTAATTATTTTTAGTTATTATGAATTATTATTATAATTTTAATAACTATAAATTACAATTATATTTATAATAAATAATAATAATTATTATTAGTTATTATAAATTATTATTATAATTATAATAACTATAAGTTATTATAATAATAACTATAAAATATTATCGTGTTTATAATAGCTTATAACTATCATTATTATTGTAAATTATGGTTATTATAAATATGCCAAGTTAGAACATTAAAAGTTGATTAAGAAATTAAAATAAAACATTGAATAGCCAGATACTTAGATATTTGTTTTTTTAATATGAGAAACTAATTATGTATCATCGATAAAACTTAATTTACAATCAAAGTTTAAATAATAAAAAAAATGCATAAAATTAGAAAAGAATAAGAAGAATAAAAAACATTACTTCAAGAAGGATTTTTCTGAAGACGACAACGGATCGATAATTGATTCCTTTATATTTTCTTTTATGTAAGTGTAATTATGAGTGGTTTCTCCTTAATTATGATTCAGTGACAGATAATTTTCGCATCAACTACTTTTGTTTTATGAATCGCCAGGTAAGCAGGAGAAAAGATAATCAATAAAAATCCTTCTGTGATAATGTGTACAATTTGTTTTTACAAAATATTTTATAGCGGAATGATAGAATGAATTGGATTTTCCGCTTGCATAGTGATACAAAAAGATTTATTGACAAGAGGGGCTAAAAAGAAAAATATATATACCTTTTAAATGTTTCTTTAATATCAAATTATTTCCTTTAACACGAGTCAACAATCAAGATTACAACGAGCGAGTAAAAACATTACAACCTGAAAAAGTCTTATAAGAAATCTCAAATAAAGAGTTTTGAAACGTGTTGGATTGCAATCTAGTTTACAGCAGTTTTATTAAATTGAATTCTTCAACCATATTATGGGGCAAATTGAACCATTTTAAACTCCATTTCACTATACTATGATTCAACCTGTGAGAAATTATGGTTTAATTTCAGATCATATTTAATGCTTCGACAAGCATACAGGATATTATTTAATTATTGTTCGAACTGAAAACTAATTTTTCTGAGAGTATAAACTGCGATTTTTCACATAATCGAAGAATGATGGATCAATAATAAAGCATCTGTTTTTATCTTACCAGCTATTTTTTTTTTATTTACAATTATATTTTTATTATAATATCATTTATTATAATATGATTTTTCTTATCGATAAAAACCAATAAAATTCTATGTTGAGTCTGATTAATTTTTATGAAATTTAAACTATCAGGTGGTTTTAAAACTCTAATTTTCAGTCTGTAGTTTTACGCAATTTCTGAAACACAAACAAGATTTCAGTGAATCTAACAAAAGAATAATCCAGACATAAAATTATTATTTTTTTTCATTATTTAGAGCTTAATAAATAAGTTTAGGAATTGTTTTTCTATATCAGTTTTGTTTTGTTTTATATCCTTTGAAAATTCTGAACATAAATTGAATTCTGAGCTGGTTGCATTCCTATCCAATCTACAGGATCAAATCTTTTTCTCAAAATTACACGTAATTTTTTTTTAAATTTTTTCTCTTTTGTATCTTTTGCAAGTAGTAAAAATATTTTGAAATATTTACCGAGGAAAGTTAGAAAATTTAAAGTAATATTTTTGTAAGTTTTGAGATAATTAAAAAAAAGTACCCTTCAAATGTAATAGCTTATATTTTATTTATAATCAAATATTCCTACTTTTATTTATTTTCCAGATTATTCGTAAGATTTGTACAAGATGATTAACAAGATTATTATCTTTTAAGGAAATTTTAAAGAAAATCGCATTTTTTATTTGTATCATTTTTAAGAAAGTTGTATATCATAATACAAGTAACGTATCAGTTATGCTATTAAATTACACATTTAATCTCCCTTTTTAAAAACAAATTTAAAATTTAAAAAACAAATATATATATATATATATATTTGTTTCTTAAATTTTTGGGTATTTTTTGCAATTGTTTGAATTGTATGAGAAGTATTGTTGTACTGCTGTACCTCTTTGTTACCGTTTTCACACATTTTAACTCCTGTTGACTGTTTTAGTCGATAGTAAGTTTTAGTTGATTTACCTTTTGTACAGAAGTACAGTGTGTTTAAAAAATTCCACTATTAATCATCATAATCTTGTTATTTGCCGAAATTTGTTTCTAATTTTAGTTTGACAGTATACGTGCGTCAAAGCAGTTTTTCTTTCTTTATTTAATCTTTTTCTTTCTGAATTTAGTATTAACTTCAAAATTTAACGAGAGCTATGTCTCATTTTTCTTATGTTATAAATATTTTAGTATAATTGATTGTTAGATGAAATTTCAGGAAGGAAATATTTTATATTATTGAAATTTTTAAATTTTTTTTTTTTACTACTTTGAAGGATTTTTTTTGACTATCAGAATTTGACCCTGGAATAATATGAAGTAATTATTCTTACAAAGTAAAATCCTTTTTAAAACTATTTTAAAAATTAAATATCCTTTGCAATTCAAATTCGATTGAAATACTATCGAATTTGACAGTTTTTTTTTAAAGTGTCTCATCTTGACCTTATTACTTTTTACTGATATCAGCGACAGTTGACCAAGTTTGAAAAAAAAATAGGAGGTACATGTAAGCACGTTTTTTTTAGCTTAAATTTTCGTTACTTGCAGCGGAAGTAAAAGTCTCACTATGTATACAGAAACATAAAAGTTTAAACGTCGTTCAATAATATATCAAGTTTGAATTCTTTTCTTTGACAATCTTACTATCTACTAGCTCACAAGTTTGAAAACATATTACACATCTTGCATATATTTATGCATATAAATGTACTTGGGAATTCGTAGGACATAAAATGTTTCAGTGGGGGGGGGAGGAGGAATCGATGAGTTATTTTTATGACTTTTTGATATTAGATTTTGGATGCTTTAAAAAACACCCTGACGAACTCCTACGTTCACCGCTTTGAATACGAACGAGTCTCACTACGAATAAAATATTCTACGATGCTTTCGAGTATAATTTAAATATTCGAAGGGAATCTCTTACAAATGGTTTGTAAGAACTATTTCTAGCTATCGAAAATGTGAGTTTTAATCGCAAATTATTGTATTGTATTTTTACACAGTTTACTCACTTATACAGTCGTTGTATAAAATTAAAAAAAACGATAGTGCTGTATTTATTAGAAAATATTTAGGAAGAAATGTTATCTAAAAATGTAGTCAAATTAATTTAATAAGAAAGTATGATTGCTGATGAAGATGGAAAATATTTTTTTGGAATTCCAGTTTAATAGATGTTTTCTATTTTTTGTTTCAATTTAGTCTCAGTTTTTTTACAGTGCTATTGTCGATAATGATTCGATTATCAGTTAATATTGATTTGATTATCAGTCGATAATGATTCGATTATCAGTTGATATTAATTTGATTATCAGTCGATAATGATTCGATTATCTGTTGATATTGATTTGATTATCAGTCGATAATGATTCGATTATCAGTTGATATTGATTTGATTATCAGTCGATAATGATTCGATTATCAGTTTATATTGATTTGATTATCAGTCGATAATGATTTGATTATCAGTCGATAATGATTCGATTATCAGTTGATATTGATTTGATTATCAGTCGATAATGATTTGATTTTCAGTGAACTTAATATAAGCTCATAAAACCGAGGTTTCCGTTTGGAGTATTGAAGAGTTTATTGTTCAGTGAAATATCATACAGTTATTAAATGTTACATAATATTTTCTTTAAATGTTCAAAATTCTGCAATTTTTTACGATACATATTAATTCAATCGTTGAATTAATATACATAATATTAATTCAACGATTGGATAGATTAGACGATATATTATATAAATGTAGAATATTTATTATATCAGGTATTATATTAGTATATAATAATAATTAGACCAAATGATTAGACGCACTGTAGTGTTTTAATAATGACGTGATTTGCACGAGTGTATATATAATACTTTTATATTTAAACATACATGTCATGGGTTTATATTCGGGAGATTTTTCATATGCTTTCTATTTGTATTTATTTTTAACGTATTGCATTGCAATGTTAACCCATTGATACACAAACGTAAACAAGTGCAAACAGTCTGTGTAAAAACAGTAAAGCTGTATAGAGTATCACCTGATAATTAAGATTTAACATAGAATCTTAGAGTGCGTCTAATAATTTGGCCTGGGACTGTATATTGCCTTGTAAATATAATATAAAAATCAATATCTTATATGAACATAAAAAAACATATTTTAATTGCTTGATTCAAGACACGTTTAAAGTATTTGCAAGAAATGGAGTGTTTTAAAATCACAGAAATGGTGAAAATTCAAGCTGTGAAAATCACCCCATTCAGTCAGATTTGTGGAACATATATCATCCTTCATGGCAAGCAACATGTTTTCCCATTTGCCTGCAGCCGCAAATCATATTATTGCAGTGACGGATGACCCTCAGGTGATAAATATGACTTACGAGCTCATTATAAATGTATACACTGCATTATTAAAATCACCCTCACTTCAACAACTGGTGGCATCTGATAAAGTTCTTACGCCATTTTTTATCTATAGAAATATCATTTCTTAAACATTTTAGATGATATAATTGAAGAATAATTCTTCAACTAAAATCATTCGTAAACGTTTATCATATTATTTCTTTAATATTTTCGATAATGCAGTCAAACCCCGCTATAGTGAACCTTCAAGGGACCGAAATTTCGGTTCACTATAACCGGGAGTTCACTATATCCGGTGCTAAAAAATTTTGACTAATGGTATCGAACTCCTTCTTTTTATTATACATTATTTAAAAAAAATGACCAACAAAGAGAAATGTAGAAATGACTGAAAAATAATACTGAGTAACAAAAAATGTGTTCTTGCTTTCATTTTTTATTACTGTTCGTTACCGTACAATTCGTTCACTATATCCGGGAGTTCACTATAAACCGTGTTCACTATAGCGGGGTTTGAGTGTATATCAGTAATTTTAGAAAAATAATTCTTCAACGAAAGTTATTCTTAAATATTTATCATATATTTTCCTGAGTAGTTTCGATGATGATGTCTATAGGTTGAGAAGATTTATTAAATCTAGGTTTCGTTCTAGAAAAAAAAAGTTCTTAATTAGGAAGACTCTTGTCAGGCAGGCCTTGACATACGCTTCTGAAGCTAGGACAATGACAAAACTGAAGGAAAATTGTATCGTAATATCTGAGAGAAAGATTTTGCAGAGTATACTAGGTGTTGTAAATGAAAACAATAACAGGAGAAGGAGTTTTAACTTTGAACTGTACAAGATATATAAGCAACCCGATATTATTAAATACATAAAAATAAATAGAATGAATTGGATGGCCCACGTGATTCGAATGAGTGATGACAATACAATAAAAAAAAGATGCTGCTTTTTAGAAACACTGGAACAAGAAAGCGGGGGAGAGATGGTGTGATTCGGTGGAGTTTGATTTTATTCCAATTAATGAAAAGAATTGGAGATCGAAGATAAATAAGTTCAAAGATGAAGTCGTTATGGAGAAATCTTCAGAGGAAGGCATTGGCCCACATTAAGCTGTCTGGCTAATTATGATGATAATTATGATGCAATGAAAATTTTAAAAAAATAGTTCCTCAAATTAAATCATTCGTGAATATTTATCATATCATTTCGTAAGCATTTTCGATGATTTATTAAAAACTTTATAAAAATAAATCTGTAACTTAAATCATACGTGAACATTTACCATGTCATTTCTTAAACATATTCCATGAAGCATCAAAAACTTTAAAATGTAGTTTTTTAATTTAAATCATTTGTAAAAGCATATATCATTCCGTAAACATTTTCGATGATAGATTAACAACTTTGAAAAAATAGTTCTTCAGCTTGAATCAATTCTGATATCTTATTTTAGAGCGTAATTAAGTATTTAACTATTTATATTTTAAATCTTAGCACATTGATTAGGTTAGGCCAAGTTATATAACTTAATAAAGTTGTATGAGATATAAATGGTGGTAATATTTTTTATTTTAGTGTGAGGTAAAGAAAGCTTAACTATTATTAAAAGTTTAAAACTACAAAACTTATTATATTTTTAAAATTTTATTTAAAAAAAACACAACAAAAACGAGAATTTTATATTTAAAAGAAAATAACAAAAAGTTTATATCTTGTCATACGCTTCTGTACATTTAGTGCATAAGCTTAAGTCTGAAAAAAAAAAATTAAATTTCTGTTTTATTCAGAACTTACTTTTATTTAGAACTTAGTTTAAATATAAAAACTAAAGATAATTTACTTTAAGTGTTCATTTATTGTTATAAAAAAGGTTTCTCATATTTCCCACTCCATTTAAAATTGTATGAAGCTATAAATTAAATGATGGAAGCTCTTTTTTCATCATCATCAATGACTCGACAGCCCAGGGTGGGCCTTGGCCTTCTCAGGAAGTTTTTCTCAGGCTAACTTTTTTCCTGCTAGTGTTTTCCAGTTTTTAAATTTTGAAACTAAAAGGAAGCGCTTTTTTATGATCTAAAAAAACCAAGGAAACGTTTTTTAAAATAAAGATTTTAAAACAAAATGTATTTATGTTCACCAGAATTTTATCCTATTTTTATTCAGTTTTTTTGTTTAATTTTAATTATTTCAAATTAAAATTAAAGGGTTTAAATCAGTTTTCCGAGTAACGTAATTTTTATCCCTAATACGACAATTATAGTATTAAATATAACAAAATAGAAGATCATTTTTTCACCCCACCTACCCGCAGTGTTTAAAAGAAATCCGATTCTATAATTGCGCAAAAAAAGCTTAATTTCATGTTGCAGAATTATTTGCGTCTGCTTATACTATACAAATAATAGCTAGTCAATTCAAATTTCATAACAATTTGCAGATCAAAAAACAATTTTTTAAAAATTCCCTTCATTGAAAATTTGTCTAAGATTTTGAATTTCAATATTGACATATTGTGTTGCATAAATGAATTTAACATGAGACTCACATGATTCATGAAAGTTTTCATTTATAGTGTCATAATAATTGTCATAGTATTCATCAAAAGCAGAACTTTAAAATGCATTATATTTAATAATATTATGTAAAATATGATTATGTGTTTCAATTTAGCATGATGTGTTATTCTTCAGAAATTTAAAATAACTAATTTTCTTTCATCTATAGAAATGGAAAAAAAGAACCCAATATTTACACTTTAATACTAATAAATATACAGTTAAAGATATTTTAGATAATTCATTTTTTGAATCATTTTTCAAAACTTAATTTAGTTTCAAAGGGATTTGAAATAAGTATTTATATCTTAGCAGATCTTCTTCTAGAATAAGGAATTAATTATTGATGCAAAATTTAATTGCTGTTTTATTTTCCCCGTTTTCTTCTCTTATTCTTTACGAGTAATTTATATTTTAATCTTCAACAAATATAGGTTGAGTTAGTAAAATATATTAAAAATAAAGCAGAGAACAGATTTATTGGAACCTATGTAATTCTGCAGCTTATGAATTACTTTAAGCGGATTGTAGTTTAATCAGACGAAAAGCTTAGTACTATTTTCATTTAGTAATTGTTATCAACTTTTCGAATTGTTTGTAGCAAATTAAATATGAAAGGATATATTTACGAATTACTTAAGTTCACTTGGAAATATCAAAGATCAAACCCTTAAAACGAAGTATACTTTAATAAAATTAGACGCACTGTAAGTTTTTATGTAAAATCTTAATTATCAGGTAATACTATACAGCATTATCGTTTGTAAGCGACTGAAACCGGTTTGCAGTTTTTCACGTTTGTGTATAAATTGGTTAACCTTGTCATGCAATACGTTAAAAACAAATACAAGTAGGAAGTTTATAAAAAATAAGATTTTACATAGAATCTTATAGTGCGTCTAATAATTTGGCCAGGGACTGTATATAAATCTATATAATATAAATCTATACATATTTCAATGGTATGTTTTCAGCCTTGAATTCCCAAAATAGAATCTCTCTACGCTGATTCTTTAACAAAGACATTTTATGAAAACGAAAGAGATTTAATTCTTATATTAATAGAAAAGTATTTACTTTTTCTATTACACACACACATACATACATACATACATACATACATACATACATACATACATACATACATACATACATACATACATACATACATACATACATACATACATACATACATACATACATACATACATACATACATACATACATACATACATACATACATACATACATACATACATACATACATACATACATACATACATACATACATACATACATACATACATACATACATACATACATACATACATACATACATACATACATACATACATACATACATACATACATACATACATACATACATACATACATACATACATACATACATACATACATACATACATACATACATACATACATA
>NC_092211.1:6018396-6022322 GCF_043381705.1 Parasteatoda tepidariorum
TATATATATATTGTTACATACACTTGTATATATTGTTTTATTTAATATCCGTCGTTGTTGAACAGTCGACCCCAGATTTAAGTTGGAGGTTACTAATGTTCAACTCTGTAGCCTTGGAATGTTGAACCCAATCCAGAAGACAAGGAATCTCCTGGATTAAGTATTGGGTGGAATTTGACCTTCGTGGAGGACTTTTTGATGGAGCTAACCCGCATTTGCGTTACAGGGAGAGGAAAACCATGAAAACCTCCCGCTGTTAGCCTATTGGCAAGGGGACCCTAACCCGTGATCCGTCTACCACTGAGGATATTTTACGTCAGCACTGTGGTCAGTGCAAGCCGGGTGCGGAATTCGTATAGACCAGCCATTGCTGTTTTTCGAACCCGGTTCACCTCAGTAAAAGGCGAACCCCCTGTATATTTTATTAATGTATTCTTACACATTTTATATGCATATTCTTGAACATTTAATTCATATCTAGTACAGTTAATTCATTCTATGAGTATATTCTCCTACGCGTCATTCACGTACCCTTCTATACTTTATTCGTATATCCTTATACTGATCGATTCTTATTTTCGTAAGTTTTTTTATAATCGTTCATTTTTATACTCATATATTCTCATACCTGTAAAATCTCTAATATCCTAAAATTCTTATGCGTCTATACAAACTCAAATTATTTTTACCCATTTGCAAAATAGGTGTTGTTTTGAGTTTGATGGCGTGCGCACATGATTTGGACGTCATCACACTTTTCAACTGTGTTCAAGTATAATAGTAAACAGTGCGCATGCGTCGTCATTCTATGCGTTGCTGTGGCTACCGCTGCTGTTTGATAATTTTTTTAGAATTCCTTTTTTCCCTTATAATTTTGTTATGCGTTAAGTTGGTGATTTTTTTCTTTTTATTTTCACCAGCAGGCAATTTTGATGTATTTGCATAATAATAATTTAAAGCATTTTTATATTATTAACTTAATATTACTGTCTTGACGGTGATTTTAGTATAAATATGAATGATGAAGAAGGAAAAGTAGTTTGAAACACGTACATGACACGTACACGTACATGACCCGTACATGAAAATCGATCTGATGACAAACATCCATTGAGACAGTTTTTGCAACCCATGAAATGGTGTGGGGTTTAACGGAGTCAATCCAGAATGAAAAAAATATTTGACCCATGGGCAACAAGGGATTGTAATAAAGCAATAAATTTTTTTTCCAAAATTTATATTATTTAAATTTGGAAAACTAAATTTTAGGCAAAACTTATCAGCAAAACGTATTTCCACATCACCAAATTTCCTTTGCATCAGAGATCTAATAAAGAGAGTGTAGCAAAAAAGTTTTTCTGAAAATTGTTTATGCATTTCGGTATTTAATAGGATCATCTGAAGCTAAGCCTCATTGTCTTATGCTCATCTATTTAAAATAACTTTGAGAAGTATTTTTGACCCTCCTCGTTGTAGTTATTTTAAATAATTAAAAAAAAGGGTATGTGATATTGAAACTTGATTAGAATTCTAATATTTTTTGATTTAATGTAGTGTTGTAAGAGACAATGTAGAATAAATGATTTCGTTAAGTTTTCACAAAAACTACAAAGTATCAGGGATACTGATTTTCGTTCAACTAATAATAAAAAAATAAAATATTGTCCAAAATACTCAATAATTGACAAGGGCGAAACAAAACAAGAGATATTTCATGTGAATACAAATAATTTTTCTTGTACAAAAGAAATGTTTCAAAAGAGACTTAAAAATGTTTCAAGTAAATAAAACAGATAGTTTTCAATATTATTTGCAAAAATAGATAGTTTTTGCAAAAAAAAATTTTAATTTAACGCATCTATACGTTTCTGAAGATTATTTTTTCAAACATGGAAATTGTCATTAAAATTAAACTCTGAATTTTGATCAATTCAATATATATTCTTTTTGTAGTAGTAGTTAATTTATGTCGCACTAGAGCTGCACGATGGTCTATTGGCGATGGTCTGGGAAACATCCCTGAGGATGATCCTAAGACATGCCATCACAATTTTGATCCCCTGCAGAGGGGATGGTAGCCCGACGACCTGCACGCGAAGTCGAGCATTTTAAGGTAGAACAGTTTAACGAGGACCCATACCCTCGGTCCCTACGCTGACTGATCCAAGCGGTCACCCACCCGCAGCCAGTGATTCTTGACTTTGCTGATCTACTGGGAACCGTGTCTTAACGATCAGTTCACTGCCGGACATACATTCTTTCTCTTACACTTATTTTAATTCATAAAAATATATCAAAACTCATATTTAAGGAAAAATACCTTTTCACACTCTGTATAATCACTATTAAAGTAAAGAAGACCGTAAGAGGGTTAAAAATAAATTAATCTCAGTTCATTTGCTCAGTGGTACAGAAATACTTAGGGAACCACTTTTAAATCTTATCCTGAAATAAACTGATTTTAGATTGCTCTCTTATAGATTTATATCCCTTTGCCTTTTTATATTACATTATATCTCTCATTTTAATATTACTTATGGGTCAGAATTTAAAAAATAGGTGCATTTTTTTTCTTGTGTAATTATATATGCGTTTGAAGCAAAGAGATAACTAGGAATATATACTAACTGTAACTGTAAAGTGCTCTGTGCATAGGGAATATATTTTTCCGAGAACATTTAACTGTTTTCGTTGAAGAAATGGATATTTTTATGCCATGTGAGGGTATAAAAAAGTCATAAGCAGCATTAAAAATCTGCGCTGTTTTTAAAGTCTTTTTTAAGATAAATAAAATGTATACACAACTAACAGCAATAAATAAAAATATCAGAAATGACTGTACTGCGGATCACTTAACTTTCCTCAAATGATGCAAGTGACGGGTGATATATATAGCAGTTCGTAAAATTACCTCGCTTTTTATTTTTACAGATGTACAGTTTTGAAAGAAAGTTTTAACGTTTATATTCATTCAGGTATCTATTGAAAAATAATTCAACGCATTGTTTGTCGTGAAAAACAAATGAAATTAATACTTCCAAATCGATGAAACTGTTAAGTTTCTTTCTGAGTAAATTTTTACACCCTTGTTTACTTTTTTTTCTATTGAAGGTATTTGAACTGTAACTCACATATCACCACCATCTTATTGTATATGAATAGTTTACAAAATACAAATGGATGATATGGATTTTTAATTTTTTTAAAATTTTTTGTTCTAGTTAGAGAGGTCATTGTTTTTGATTTATAGATTTTATTACATTTTTTTTAAACAAGTTAAAAAGTTATTCACTGCTAAACCTTTTTGAACATCCTCAGTGGTAGATGGATCATGGGTTAGAGTCCCCTTACCACCAGTGTAACTATGGGAGCTTTTCATCACCATTTAAAGCAAATGTGGGCTAGTTTTATCAAAAAGTCCTCCACGAAGGCAAATTTCTCCCACTGCCTGATCCAGGAGTTCTCTTGTCTTCTGGATTGGGTTCAAAACTACAACGATACGGAGTTGAACGTTAGTAGTCGTAAATTTAACTGCAGTAATGAAATAGTTATTAATAAAATTTGTTAGATTATCGAAATTATATTTGTTATAAACATAAAATCCTAAGAAAGTAATTTGGTAAGAAAGAAGGTGGTTATAAGAGCCATTACATTATGATCACCCTGCTAATAACATGTAGGACCACCTTTAGCCCTCAAAACTGCTAGCACCCATGGCATTGATTCTACAAGGTGCAGATAGGTAGTCTGAGGTATCTGGTACCAAGCGCTCACCGACTGGTCCTGCTGTTCCCTCACATTGCGAGGGGGTAGCGTGGCAGCACGAATTTGGTTTTCCAAGTAGGACCACAAATGCTCTATTGGATTAAGGTCAGGTGAATTTGGGGGCCAAGACATGACTTGAAAGTCACTGGAATGTTCCTCGA